>NC_060194.1:38383710-38531210 GCF_021184085.1 Oncorhynchus gorbuscha | reverse complement strand
AGGGTCTTCCTTGTTATTACTGTAATTGGACAGTGACCAGACTAAATTGAGGATTCTGCAGGGTCTTCCTTGTTATTACTGTAATTGGACAGTGACTAGACTAAATGGAGGATTCTGCAGGGTCTTCCTTGTTATTACTGTAATTGGACAGTGACCAGACTAAATGGAGGATTCTGCAGGGTCTTCCTTGTTATTACTGTAATTGGACAGTGACCAGACTAAATGGAGGATTCTGCAGGGTCTTCCTTGTTATTACTGTAATTGGACAGTGACTAGACTAAATGGAGGATTCTGCAGGGTCTTCCTTGTTATTACTGTAATTGGACAGTGACTAGACTAAATGGAGGATTCTGCAGGGTCTTCCTTGTTATTACTGTAATTGGACAGTGACTAGACTAAATGGAGGATTCTGCAGAGTCTTCCTTGTTTGATTCCAAAGGGTCGATGACCACTGATAAAATCAGGATATGCAATTGGATAGGCTGTGTAAATTTAACTGAACTGAAGTATAACAAACTATGGGTATTAAATGGTATATCCCATTTAATCACTTAAAACTAAAGGCCTCATATTACATATCAAGTAGGAGTTGTGAAATGTTGGCCTGTGTCCTGTAGATCTTTGCTTAGTTCTGCTATTGCCTTCATGAAAGGATGCTGCAAGCACTTTAGCTACACGTGTGTCTCCAACAAATGCTTTGAGCAGGACTGTTGACATAAACTTAACTATGCAGATACACGGACACATCTGGTAGCTTTACATTGAACCTCAGTGTCCAGTCTGCATGTTAGAGATGGAGAAATAGCTGTTCTGTGTGTTTGTTTTTTTTTCATTCTATTTTCTATTTATCCAATAGAAATCGATGTACCTGTTACATTTTCTGTATCTATAGCAAAGAAACAAACAAATAATGGTTTGTCTTGAATGTCGTGCATGATTTGAATGTCTATTACGAACAGTTTACTGTGGAATGTGTGGTGGATTTCACAACTGTGATTCTATCAAGATTAAACATTTGTGGCAAATTGCCAATATTGATTTCATAAGAATGTTAAGTGTAATTTACTTTAAGCAATAATGTTAAATTATGTTAAACTACTCAGATTTGACCATAAATGTTTTTAATTTTTATCATTTTGAGAGAATATTGTACCTATTGCTAGGTAGGTGATATACTCCAAAGAGAAGATAATATATAATTACATATTTTATTTGAAGAAACTGAGAAAAAGCTATATCTCGCTCTGTTTGAGAATATAGGATATTCTGGTGCTTTATTAGACAAACAAAACTTGAATTTTAAAACTGTTAGCTAACAGGTTTGTTTGTGAAAATACTTTGCAGCATCACTGTGTAAGCCATGTACTATAGAAGGTTGTTTCACTTGTTTGCAAATAAAAAGGGAAGACGTGTTGACCCTGAATATCAGTTGTGCCTAAATAATATCTTTACCTAATGTGAGTGACTGGCTAGATTACATTTGCCCTAGGCTTTAGAAAACATGGCTGGGGTCAATTTGAATTGAAGTCAACCAATTCAGGAAGTTAACAGAAATTCCAATTCAATAATTACATTTTTAAAAATATATTTTGAACAATTTCTCATAAAATGACAAGCTATTTATTTACGTTAAATCACATCCTGAATTGAGTGTCTTCAATTTGAATTGACCCCAACCCTGGTAGAAAATATAGAATAGGACAAGCATGAAGCTCATCAGTAAATGTGGAGATTTGTGTGTATTCCTCTTGCTCGGTGTTCAAACACAAATGTTTGGCTACCGACACACATTACATTAAAAGACGTGACAAAGTTTTTTTTAAATACATTTTTATTTCTTTTTTGGAACCCAAAAGCCCTCATTGTGATAACACTGTGGCAACACAACACACACACACACACACACACACACTGACCATCTTCAGAGACAGAGCTCATAGATGAGCTCTGTGTCGGCATCCTAGTTAGCTTCATCAGCGCACACTTTATCAAACACAGAGCCTGACCAACCAAGCTGCTCTTCGATTTCAATCTAAGTTTCAGGACCAACTGTTAGACAGAGCTAAATACTTCTGTTTGATTCCGTTCTAAACAGCGCATTAAAAAGGCCTTGTTCACGCTCTCTGGCCTTGTTCAGTTCTACTCTGATCCAATCTGACATAATCCTGTACATCTATGGTTGGTTATTTCTACTTTGGTATAAAATATTCATCTTCCCTAATCTTTCTATGAATCTTCTCATCAAATCTTTATTTTTCCAAAAGAACCCCACAGCATGGGCTTTTATATTAATGTTTGTTATATTAGAATCCCCTCTAGGGATTTTCAATTGAGTGGAGCGCAAACAAGACGTTGTTGGCAGATCTACTGTGATATATACCTAGGATAGAAACCAAGCGCTATTAACGCCAAGGGCTCTATTCAATCCACATCGCGGAAGTTCAGCTTTACAGCGTGTTTGAAATGTTTAAAAAGCAATGTTCCCCGCTTTAGCGCAGGCTGCATTCACGGTAAACGCTGCATATGCTGGATCATTTGGAAATGACCTTTACATTTCTGTTGCAGAATCTGTAACGCTTCAGCTTTCCAGATCGAATAGAGTTCCAAGTAAGTGTTGGGAGCAAATTGCAGTGGCCAAGCTACTTTTAAAGGCAAGCATCCGAAGGTTAATTATAGGTGGGTGTGTAAGTAATAATACTGGTTCCCATTATAGCCTAAGAAAAGGCAGATCTTTGTGATTTCATAATAGACATGTGGCTATTTTATTACAATCTGGCATAATCTAAAAAACGAAACGAATAAACCATACAGAGTAGGAAAATAAACACTTGAGAAAGCAAAAATATTGTTAATATAATGATGTGTAACATCAAAATAAAATAGATATAGTGTAGAGCTATTGCACAGCTACCCAGATATTCAACGTTTGCATACAGAGCAAATGTCTGACATGATTATCCACACACCAAAAGGTCAGCCAACAGAATACAGTGAAAAAGCAAGTCATTTACAGCGTGATAATTGCCAAATGTACAGCAAGAACATACAACACAATCAAAAGCAGCATAGGAAGAAACACCTTTGGGTGTGACATCACCAATGGTGAAATCTAGAACATTGGTCCCACCAGTAGCCTGCCAAAGTTTGTAACACCTAAAAGGACACAGAACATTTAGCCAACAACACCATGGGAATGCAATGAAGGTCTTACCCGAGACAAAAAGTCCAATGGAAATGTAACAATCACAATAGTATTCTCTGTTTTAGTGTTACATCTCTCACATGAGCACAATTTAAGTTTTGGGAATTCACAAAGCAATAGAAGCCTAGTGTGAAAGATTCACTTTTAGAAATGTTTGGTCCATTTATGACAAGATGTGCTCGTTATAAAGCACATTTATAATCTAACGGTTACCGTCTCTCTGGTTCGAATGGCTCTCAAAGAGCAGCCAATTAAATATCTCCATCATGATGTCATAAATGATCTCATATACTGGGCTGATGATGACTTCCTATAGTCACACCACTCCTACAGTATGTCATTCGCATGGGTAAGGCAAACAAGGACGTGAAGAGTTCAAAGTTCAAACTTTGGCAAGTATTGGTGATCCCATGTTCCACAAACAAATGTTTAGATTTTTCCTTTTAAAACCTCTTTCATGCATCAACACTGCATAAAAACTTAACTTTGTTTCAGTCAGTAGTATTCCTAAGTTAGTAGAAGATAGTTATTAGTATAATATTGCACCAACGGTCTTTTTCACTTATCAAGAGTGGTTAAATACTTTAGTTCCAGTGTCAGGCAAAAAACCAAAAAGCTGGTGCGCCATGATCATTCAATAAACAACGTAATTATTGCACATGCTCGTCTGAGGACTCCTAAAGAGGAGCTTAAATACGCATGTTTGGCCTCTGTCCATTTCAGCCCCTAGCCCCTTCTTTCAGCCTTTACCCTGTCAGCGTTAGATCAGCCAGGACTGGATAGATAAAAGCAACATAGTGGAAGCTCAACTTAACTTATCGGAGGACTAGGTGAAGCCATCAACATACTGCTTTCACCTATCCAGTCTATTCAGATCTGTGAATACCGATGGAGTAGGAGCGAGGGGAAGTGGCTAGTGATTGAAATGGAACTGGGCCTTTGTTCTGCTATCCAGAACCCTTGGCTAATGGCAGACAGACCATCCACAGGCTTCATCCTCCACATATAAATATAGCAAACAATTACCTAGAAGTGTTACACCTATACATTCCTCCACTGTGATTCCAGCAGATCTAGTGAGATTGTGGATGTTATTCAACTTTTTTGCATTGTACTTGCAAAGAAAGTCCTCATTGATGAAATGCCACGAGGATAAAGTTAGCATTTCTGTGGCAGTGAAAGTTGAATATTTGTTTTGAAAGAAATGGATTGTTCATGTATGTCTGTGAACGTATGTGTGTGACGCGGGTACTGTCACAGAAATAGAATGAATAGAATGGGCGTCCCTATTGCCAGGGTTAGAGGTTCCAAGCCTATTATATTTATATGGGTACCGTACTGTTTGAATACTATACATTTCCTTTCTCAAGCCATGAGTTCACATGCATTGACACTTATCCCGTCCAAAAGCTGCCAGGCAGAAGAGCACAATCTACTATGCTCCATGTAGAAGCTTCCCTTAGCTACAGATCTAGGATCAGCCTACCTTCCCCAAATCCCATAACTTTTACCATTGGGGAAAAGGCAAATCTGACCTTAGCTCAATGTCTAGGGGCAGCTTCACCCTACTCCTTCTACAGCAGTCAAGGGCGCACATTACTGTTACCATCAGAGGCACGTTTCAAACCACCTTCTTCTTCACGCTCACAACAAGGTAATCATCAGACTGGACCAACCATCTCTGGAGCTCAAAGACTCCAACAGAAGAACAAGGGTGGAGGTGGGGGAAAGAGAACAGTCAAAAGGAGGGTGGAGGAATGACACTAAAGGAGTAAGAGTTCAGGTAAGGCCCAAGGTGTAGGAGGCAGGAGCATTGGGCACAAATTGCCGGCAGGAGAGAAGTGGAGGAGAGAAAGAAGCATGGAGTGATCTGAGGAGGGACGTTGGATGCTGGAGATGAGGCAACAAGGAGGAGGAGGGGTCGTGGCTGTTCTGGCGGTGACGTCAGAGTTCAGAGGTCGTGGTGTTAGGCTGGCTGGTTCCTATAACAGGTCATCACCTAAAACAGGCACTGGCTGCTGCGCTTCCTGGTTCCTGGACGCTGATTTGACGTTGCCGGGGCGTCGCCAGGCTTCAAGAAACTCCAATCAGTAGGCCGTTCATTGCCGGGACTTCGGTCTTCAGCTAAAGGGAGAAGAGGGGAATAAAGACTAGATTATTCACTGCTACACTCCTGTTACATACACAGATGGAGAGAAGATGCCACAGCCAAAAAGTTTAACATTTTTTAAAACATCACACCGCAATGAAGAGTAGAGTATGCAAAGTTGAGGTTTATCTGCAAATGATTCTGAAGATTTGTTGAGGTTAATGGAATATTCATGTTTGAAATTTGTTTTGCCTCGTTAGTATGAAACCACACAATAGCTATCATGCTTGCAGATGAAGTTAAGCTGAAAATGGCTATCTAAAATGTGTTATGTAAAAGCCTCCCCTCAGTAAGTAGCTGACCTGTAAGTTTAAATTCCAGTAAGAGTCTTAAAAGCTTCAGCTTGCTCTGGGTTTCAGCCAATCGCGTGCAAGCACCCCCCCCCCTCTTCAGGTTTTCCATGATTTATATGAATTGGTTTCTATGACTTATATCTATACGCTTATGATAGTCCTTGATTATTATTATTCTGTTGTTTGATTGGATGGTAAAGCAGTGATGTCACACAGCATGACAAACCCTTTACCAGCATAAGGAGAGGAAGAGGAGGAGCTTAGGGAAGAAATCCTCCGCTCGTTCTTCTGGAGGTACTCAGGGGAAAAGAGGAGGAGGACGAGAGGAAGGAGAGGAAGGAGGGAGGATGAAGGAACAGGTGGAACAGACAGGGTGGGTGCAAAACAGTGACAGTAGAGAGAGACTACAGTACTGACACTGGGACAATGAACAATACACATTAACACCATCTGATGTGTATACAGGATATGTCAAGGAAAATGACCATCTCTTACCTCCAAGTTAGTCCTTGCTTTTTTCAGCACATCTCGAGTCCTTGATACTGCAATATAAAAGAAAAAAAATCTAACTAGGACCCTTTGCTGTAACACCAATGTAACACACACACACACACACACACACACACACACACACACACACACACACACACACACACACACACACACACACACACACACACACACACACACACACACACACACACACACACACACACACACACACACACACACACACACACACACACACACACACTCACGCTGGTTGACGATGAAGTGCTCCATGCTCTCCTTGGTGCGGCTGGTGCTCCTCAGTCTCTGGACGGTTCCCTGGAGAACCTCCTCCTGCTCTGAGATACGCCCCCTCAGAGACAGAATCTCCTCCTTCATACATTGCTCCTGCAGGGGTCACAGCAATCAATCAGTAGACTGATCAATCAACTCAATAATTCAAAACATCAATAAACCAAACACCAGTTCATATGTCTGACCAGCTTAGAACCTGCATCATCAACAGAGAGCCTCAAAGCCACCACACGACTGACACATGATGTCACAAACCATCAATTACAACAACTCAACAAAATAATAACATGGTAGTAAATCATGTATTCGGTACCTTCTTAAGGTTGTGGGTGGAGCGGTCGGTGCTGGGCAGGGCAGCCCTCCAGAACATCTTCAGCAGGGACACAGCCTCCTCCAGGATCTGTCTCAGGGTCTTGGTGTTAGACAACAGAGTCCTCACACAGCCATAGTCCAGGAGGACCTAGACAGAGACAGGCTCATAATATTCCCTGAAAGTAGCTGTAGCGACAGACTGTTCACATCGAGAAGTTGGCCAGCACATACACAAGATTTGGCTATGAGTTTCAGGATTAGGCCATGACTTACTCAGATGTTGGCACAAATAGATAATAGAACTAGTTTCCCTGTGCCACCCACCCCCCCACCCCATCATTACCCCCTTACCTGGTCCTGGCTGTCTACCAGCATTGATTGGCTGAGGCAGGCCTGAAGGACTGTTTCCATTCTCTGGACCAGACTCCTCCCCTCCAGGACCTGCTGCTGCAGGGCGCTGTAATCGTCCACGTGCCCGATGGCGTGGCGTCCGTTCCGGTTAGAGAACGAGCCGTCCGGGGCGTCCCCCTGCAGCTCTGAGTGGGGGTCCAGATCTAACGGATGTCATCATTTTATGAAGAGATAATTAGGGATGTTATTAGTTAGTTATTTGTATTTTACAAGAGTGATTAACTTCCTTAATAACATCCTTCCTGGACTATTTGTGTAGACTTGTGTAAAGTCCTTCAGATGTGTGAATCAGATATGTAAAACTGTAATTTCTCCATTTGTCACACATCATACAAAGAAGGAACAGGATGCAGTGCCGTTAGAACTAGAGTCACACCGTTGGCAGTGAGCGGGGTCTCCACCAGATCTGTGTAGGGGACGTGGTATGGAGAACCACAGTTAAACAACCCAATGTCTCTGACCGGGGGAGACGGCGCTGGGTCTGCAGAACACACACAGAGACAGACAGGGATGCTTGGTCACCACACACACACACACACACACACACACACAACCCTGAGCATTCAACTACATTTAATGAATGATAATGCTTCAAATCAAACATTTCACTCATTAGTCTGTTGTTAATGGTTCATTAAATACGTCAATCAGTTAGTTCAATGGGATTTACATGAGACAAACTTTCTGGACTCTTCTGTCCCAGTCATTGTGTTGAAGAGTGAGCCAATATCAAGTGTAAGCTGGCATTGAGTGTTGGTGCCTATCAAGCTGATATCAAAATGTATTTCCATACTGTAACCTCAAACCACATCATCACACCACACAACACCCCCCTTACCATGTAGTAGCTGCCGTCTGTAGAGGCTGTCCCTCTGGGGGCTGTCTGTAAGGGCACTGAGAGACGGGGTACGAGGGGGCTCCATCCCCCCAATGCTCCCCAGCCCGCTGTGGACGCCCCCACCCAGCTTCTGCTCCAGGTGTTTGTGGAGCTCCAGCTGTTTCAGGACACTGTTCTCCTGGACACTGCTCTGGAGCTGGGCTCTGAGGCTCCTCACCTCCCCTAGCAGCTCCCCCAGCTCCCCGGGCAAGGGCAGGGCAGGGACCCACCGTACTGGCCCTCACACAGAAACTCTGTCAATCCCAATAATAGTGTTAGTCAACATAACAGAATGAATGTCATTGGCCCACGGCAAGTATCAATATAACAGAGTGAATGTCATTGGCCCACGGCAAGTATCAATATAACAGAGTGAATGTCATTGGCCCATGGCAAGTATCAATATAACAGAGTGAATGTCATTGGCTGGACCAGACTCCTCCACAGCAAGTATCAATATAACAGAGTGAATGTCATTGGCCCATGGCAAGTATCAATATAACAGAGTGAATGTCATTGGCTGGACCAGACTCCTCCACAGCAAGTATCAATATAAATGACCTAAACGACTTCTGAGCGTCATTTTGAATTATATATGTGAAAGTCCCAGTTATATCCACGTATCTCAAGATAGGATATATACACATTTTAATTCTCCACTGGTGAACTCCTGAATTACAGTGCTCTCTATGTAACCAATAACCTGTAGATAAAGTTGGAAGGCGGACCTGGGTTGCCCTTGGCGTTGACACACACTCTGTGGTAGACCTGCAGCTCACTCTGCAGAGAGTGGAGCAGCTCCCTGCTCTCACACAACTGCTGCTGCAGCAGGGACACCTCATGCTGGAGCCTGGAGAGTAGAGAGAGGTTCACGGGTTAATACACACACACCATCAGCCACATGCACACACCGTCAGCCACGCACGCACATACTGTCAGCCACACACTGTATGTGCGTGTGTGGCTGACAGTATATGTGTGTGTGTGGCTGACGGTATGTGTGTGTGTGTGGCTGATGGTATGTGTGTGTGTGTGGCTGATGGTATGTGCGTGTGTGTGGCTTACATACCGTCAGCAGCAAACACACACACCGTCAGCAGCACACACACACACCGTCAGCAGCACACACACACACCGTCAGCAGCACACACACATAGCGTCAGCAGCACACACACACACATAGCGTCAGCAGCACACACACATAGCGTCAGCAGCACACACACATAGCGTCAGCAGCACACACACACACACATAGCGTCAGCAGCACACACACACACACATAGCGTCAGCAGCACACACACACACATACATACAGGCAGCAACACACACACACAAATAGCATCAGCAGCACACACACACACACATAGCGTCAGCAGCACACACACACACACATAGCGTCAGCAGCACACACACATACATACAGGCAGCAAAACACACAAATAGCGTCAGCAGCACACACACGCACACATAGCGTCAGCAGCACACACACACACACATAGCGTCAGCAGCACACACACATACATACAGGCAGCAAAACACACAAATAGCGTCAGCAGCACACACACGCACACATAGCGTCAGCAGCACACACACACACATACATACAGGCAGCAACACACACACACAAATAGCGTCAGCAGCACACACACATATACCATCAACCGTACACACGTTCATACCATCAACCGTACACACGTTCATACCGTCAACCGTACACACGTTCATACCGTCAACCGTACACACGTTCATACCGTCAACCGTACACACGTTCATACCATCAACCGTACACACGTTCATACCGTCAACCGTACACACGTTCATACCATCAACCGTACACACGTTCATACCGTCAACACGTTCATACCATCAACCGTACACACGTTCATACCGTCAACACGTTCATACCATCAACCGTACACACGTTCATACCATCAACCGTTCATACTCATCAATACACGTTCATACCATCAACCGCATACACGCTCATACCATCAACCGTATACACGTTCATACCATCAACCGCATACACGTTCATACCATCAACCATCAATACACACGTTCATACCATCAACCGCATACACGTTCATACCATCAACCGCATACACACGTTCATACCGTCAACCGCATACACGTTTCATACCGCCAACACGTTCATACCGTTCATACCATCAACCACGTTAATCAACACGTTCATACCGTTCAACATCGCATACACGTTCATACCATCAACCGTACACACGTTCATACCATCAACCGCATAATACACGTTCATACCATCAACCGTACACACGTTCATACCGTCAACACGTTCATACCATCAACCGTACACACGTTCATACCGTCAACACGTTCATACCGTCAACCGTACACACGTTCATACCATCAACCGTACACACGTTCATACCATCAACCATACACACGTTCATACCATCAACCGTACACACGTTCATACCATCAACGTACACACGTTCATACCGTCAACCGCATACACGTTCATACCGTCAACCGCATACACGTTCATACCATCAACCGTACACGTTCATACCGTCAACCGTACACACGTTCATACCGTCAACCGTACACACGTTCATACCATCAACCGTACACACGTTCATACCATCAACCGTACACACGTTCATACCATCAACCGTACACACGTTCATACCGTCAACCGTACACACGTTCATACCGTCAACCGTACACACGTTCATACCGTCAACCGTACACACGTTCATACCGTCAACCGTACACACGTTCATACCGTCAACCGTACACACGTTCATACCGTCAACCGTACACACGTTCATACCATCACCTGTACACACACACACACACACACACACACACACACACACACACACACACACACACACACACACACACACACACACACACACACACACACACACACACACACACACACACACACACACACACACACACCTATTGTTTTTGTCATGGCTGTTCTGCCTCTCCTGTCTGAGTGTGTGAATCTGCTGTCCCTGCTCCTGGCTGTGTGTCTGCAGCCGGCGTAGCTCCTCCTTCCACTGTTCCGCCTCCAGTTCCGCCTGCTTCAGACGGGCACGCCCCGTCACCGCCACCTCACGCAGCTGCTCCGCCTCCTCACACGTTTCTGAGGGGGAACCACACATGACGGGAAGGCAGAGCAAGACACTACATCAGATCCTTTTTAACAACATCAAATGTTTTAGAATAGTCCATGCCTTACAGAGGGCTTGCAGTTGACGTAGACCGCTTCCCGGCAGCCATATTGGAAGACCACCGCTTTAATTCTTCTGACAACAGCAGCCGAGTGGCTACCCCAAACTGCATGATAATAGTTGATTCATCACCCCATTCATTTTCTGTGCAGTATTTGGCTGCTCTAACAAGGTTAGGAAAGACAAGGGGGAAAAAATACAGATTTCCCGCAATCATGAAACACCATTGGTGATACCAATGAGATAAGACTAAAGAACTGTCAGAAAAGCAAAGAAACATTTTTGCCCATCAAGACCTGAACCCAGACAGCTGTCAATACATGGTTTGCTACGATCATTTAATCACTGGTAAATCAAGTCTGATCGATTTTGAGTTTAGTTTCGCTGCTATGCTAACCAGGTGATAACAACTGCACTAAGTTAGCCAAAATTTGCTAGCTAGCGCAATAGCTTGTAGTCTAGCTATTAGCATGTGTCACATGAGTTTCATGTTTTGGTGAAGCAATTCTTTCACCATAAAAATGCACCTTTATAACAGAAGATGATGGGTGGGGGTGTGTGTATATTTGTCAATAACAGCTGGTGCACGATATTAATAATATCTAATATTAAAGAAGTCTCGAGGTATTGCTCGCTTGAGGTAGGGTCCCTTATGATAAGCTGTAGACTACACTATCTACCAAGAGTTCTCATCTATATTATTCATAGCCATCTATTTACCACCACAGACTGATGCTGGCACTAAAACCGCACTTAACCAGCTGTATAAGGCCATAAGCAAACAAGACAATTCTCATCCAGAAGAGACGCTCCTAGTGGCCCGGGGACTTTAATGCAGGCAAACTTAAATCAGTTTTACCACATTTTTTTCAGCATGTTACATGTCAACCAGAGGGAAAAAAAAGTCTAGACCACATTTCTCCACACACAGAGATGCATACAAAGCTCTCCTTTGCCCTCCATTTGGCAAATCTGACCATAAATCTATCCTCATGATTCCTGCTTACGAGCAAAAACTAAAGCAGAAAGGACCAGTGACTCGCTCAATACGGAAGTGGTCAGATGACCCGGATGCTATGGTACAGGACTGTTTTGCAACCATATACTGGAATATGTTCCGGGGTTCATCCAATGGCATTGAGGAGTAAACCACCTCAGTCATTGGCTTCATCAATAAGTACATCAACGACGTCGTCCCCACATGTTTATATCCCAACCAGAAGCCATGGATTACAGGCAACATCCGCATCAAGCTAAAGGCTAGAGCTGCAGCTTTCAAGGAGTGGGACACTAATAAGAAGTCCTGCTATGCCCTCAGGTAAACCATCAAACAAACAAAGCTTTCAATACAGGATTAGGATTGAATCATATTACACCAGCTCTGAAGCTCATCGGATGTGGTAGGGCTTGAAATCTATTACGGACTAGAGTGAAACCCAGATGCAAGCTGCTCAGTAATGTGAGCCTACCAGACGAGCTAAATGCCTATTATGCTCACTTCGAGGCAAGCAACACTGAAGAATTCACCAAAGCACCAGCTGTTCTGGATGACTGTGATAACACTCCCAGTAGCCGATGTGAGGAAGACCTTTAAAAATAGGTCAACATTCACAAAGCCGCGGAGCCAGACATATTACCAGGACGTGTACTCAAAGCATGCGCGGATCAACTGGCAAGGGTCTTCACTGACATTTTCAACGTCTCCCTGACCGTGTCTGTAATACCTACATGTTTCAAGCAGACCACCATCGTCCCTGTGCCCAAGGAAGTGAAGGTAACCTGCCTAAATGATTACTGCCTCATAGCACTCACATCGGTAGCCATGAAATGCTTTGAAAGGCTGGTCATAGCTCACATCAACAGCATCCTCCCGGATACCCTAAACCCACTCCAATTCGCCCACCGCCCCAACAGATCCACAGATGACGGTACCGGTACCCCCTGTATATAGCCTTGTTATTGTTATTTTATTGTGTTACTTTTTATTGTTTTTTACTTTAGTTTATATGGTAAATATTTTCTTCACTCTTCTTGAGCTGCACTGTTGGTTAAGGCCTTGTAAGTAAGCATTTCACTGTAAGGTCTACACCGGTTGTATTCCGTGCATGTGACAAATAAAGTTTGATTTGAGATGCATGCAATCTGTTCATCGCATTTGCAGACTAATGTAAGCCCTGCTATTCCTAACTAACTAAGACACATTAGAGACAGATTCCCCTCTTTATTGCAGGATTGTGATTAATCAACATAGTTCATTTTGAATAATAGTTAACAATTAAATCAAGTTTATCACTTAACTATTTCAACACTATTTCATATAATTACAAAGTATACAAGTAAACTAACTGATATGTAAAGGTTAGACATTGTAGTAATAAGTAGGCTATTATTACTAAAACATCATTTAAGTAGAACAATAAAACAAAATACAAGAGGTGGCCAACCTCCTTCCACTGATCACTGATCTACTGGAGGAGCAGACTTACGTTCCTGCCCAGTAATAGCATACCTGATAATTAACTAATTCGGTTTGATACATTGAATCAGGTGTGTTCGTGCTGGGCTGGAACAGAAGCCTGCACACCCAGCAGGGTTGGTCTGCTCCAGCTGTAATAGGTTTATACATTGTGTGACTTTTAAACTGTATTTCTGTTCACAAAATGTGCCAACATAGGTACACATATAACATAGGTACACATATAACATAGGTACACATATAACATAGGTACACATATAACATAGGTACACATATAATCCTTGGTATACAAGGATGTATCCTTTTTCTCTTGGGACAATCATTGGGACCTTTTCATCTGTAGACAGTGTTTCATGGCACTCTATCTGAGGACAGAAAACATCACAAAGAAACAGGTTGAATTATACTAAAATTAGACAGCCCTGAATATTGTGTTGCTATCTCTCTCTGTCCTCAGTTTGTCTCACTACGGACTGGAACTGGATAATATTTTCATAATGTCCTCCCACAAAGGGTACCTGGCCTATCTAGAGTAGCCTACACTCCCTTCTCTGACAGCCGGAACTACTAAAGGTACCTGGCCTATCTAGAGTAGCCTGCTCTCCCTTCTCTGACAGCCGGAACTGCTAAAGGAACCTGGCCTATCTAGAGTAGCCTGCACTCCCTTCTCTGACAGCCGGAACTGCTAAAGGTACCTGGCCTATCTAGAGTAGCCTACACTCCCTTCTCTGACAGCCGGAACTACTAAAGGTACCTGGCCTATCTAGAGTAGCCTGCTCTCCCTTCTCTGACAGCCGGAACTGCTAAAGGTACCTGGCCTATCTAGAGTAGCCTGCTCTCCCTTCTCTGACAGCCGGAACTGCTAAAGGTACCTGGCCTATCTAGAGTAGCCTACACTCCCTTCTCTGACAGCCGGAACTGCTAAAGGTACCTGGCCTATCTAGAGTAGCCTACACTCCCTTCTCTGACAGCCGGAACTGCTAAAGGTACCTGGCCTATCTAGAGTAGCCTGCTCTCCCTTCTCTGACAGCCGGAACTGCTAAAGGTACTTGGCCTATCTAGAGTAGCCTGCTCTCCCTTCTCTGACAGCCGGAACTGCTAGCTAATCCTTTCTCCCTTTTCCATCGTTGTTAGCTAGCTACCTACCTACCAACCGTAGCTACAAATGGATTTAGTTACAATAATAAATACATGAAGATAGCTAGCTAACTATCTAATATGAAGTTAGCAAGCTGGTGATATTTAATTCCCTTAGCTAGCTATACAGTATGTAAAGTAAGTTAACTATGGTAGCAAACATGACGTTAACAGCTCATTTGAGTAAGCCTGCACACTAAGTTTCTGTAGCAAGCTAGCTAATAATTGATAATTTTCAAAATATATTTACTTACTTGAATAGGTTCTCCCACGCCCTCGTCTTCTGGGTGCTTAGAGAAAATAAATAATGGGCAATCTTCCCGAAGTTTCCGGTGGTAGCAGAATGCAGCCTGCCATGTGGTCGATTGGAGGCATCCCACATACTAACTCTGGTCTTCCAACATGGCGCAAGGTGGGGTTGCTAGGTGATTTGTGATGCAACTGCAAGCCCTCTGTAGACAAAATATGAATAATTTGGTTCAATGTTGACAGTAGGGTGGACAGGTGAGGTACAGTACCTGAGCTGGCCTGCAGGCGGGCCTGGAGAGCCAGGTTCTCCTCTTTCAGAACTCTGATCTCATTGGACAGCTGGCAGACAGAGTCCAGGCTCTGGATGTAGATGTTGGTGGGAGCTGCGCCGTCACGGCCGGTGGTGGAAAGGCGTTCCTCCAGCTGCTGTCTGAGCCTCTCATTGGTCCTGATGGACTCCTCCAGGTGCTGACGCAGACACTGCACCTCCCTCAGGTGCTCCTTGATCACATCCACACCTTGGGGAACACGGAACAGAACATTGGTCAAGTTTATGTTAGCACTGCTGTGTATTTGCAGGTTATATATGAAAAATAGTTGAAAAATGATTGATGTTGGTATTGAGTCTAGATAGTGCAAACCATGCTAGCGATGAAAAAAGGTGGGGGGACTGACGAGAGCCCTTTATTGTAATAGAAGGCTCTGGTTCTTACCAGTAAAGCTGTTTCCTGAATAGTATCCTGATGACCCAACCCTGATTGGCTGAACCATGTTCTCCATATCCCACAATGCACCACTCTCCACCAGATCTGCGTCTGCCTTCAGGGCGGGGCCTGCGGGTCGGCCGCCTAGCTGGTGTGGGTAAAAGGCATGGTGGGTAATCTGTCTGTAAGTGGAATGGTCAGGCTGGTGATGGGCGGTTGGTGGGGCGGTCGCCCGGGCCTTGGCGTGAGGAACCACAAAGCCTGTAACAGAATAGAGAATTAGTCTGTGTAAGGAGCCACACTCAGGTGATGTAAAAGAGAAAGCATTCTTGTTAGAGTGTATTACAGCATATCTGGACCAGAAGCAGGTGCTGTATCATTAAACTATTTGGACCAAATGCAGGTGCTGTATCATCGAACACAAGGATTTCTCAACCCCAACATTGATACTAGTCTAGGATCTCTCAACCCCAACATTGATACTAGTCTAGGATCTCTCAACCCCGACATTTATACTAGTCTAGGATCTCTCAACCCCTACATTGATACTAGTCTAGGATCTCTCAACCCCAACATTGATACTAGTCTAGGATCTCTCAGCCCCGACATTTATACTAGTCTAGGATCTCTCAACCCCGACATTGATACTAGTCTAGGATCTCTCAACCCCAACATTGATATTAGTCTAAGATCTCTCAACCCCAACATTGATACTAGTCTAGGATCTCTCAACCCCGACATTGATACTAGTCTAGGATCTCTCAACCCCGACATTGATACTAGTCTAGGATCTCTCAACCCCAACATTGATATTAGTCTAGGATCTCTCAACCCCAACATTGATACTAGTCTAGGATCTCTCAACCCCAACATTGATATTAGTCTAGGATCTCTCAACCCCAACATTGATATTAGTCTAGGATCTCTCAACCCCAACATTGATATTAGTCCAGGATCTCTCAACCCCAACATTGATACTAGTCTAGGATCTCTCAACCCCGACATTTATACTAGTCTAGGATCTCTCAACCCCTACAATGATACTAGTCTAGGATCTCTCAACCCCGACATTGATACTAGTCTAGGATCTCTCAACCCCAACATTGATATTAGTCTAGGATCTCTCAACCCCAACATTGATACTAGTCTAGGATCTCTCAACCCCGACATTGATACTAGTCTAGGATCTCTCAACCCCAACATTGATATTAGTCTAGGATCTCTCAACCCCAACATTGATACTAGTCTAGGATCTCTCAACCCCAACATTGATACTAGTCTAGGATCTCTCAACCCCAACATTGATACTAGTCTAGGATCTCTCAACCCCAACATTGATATTAGTCTAGGATCTCTCAACCCCAACATTGATACTAGTCTAGGATCTCTCAACCCCAACATTGATATTAGTCTAGGATCTCTCAACTACAACATTGATACAAGTCTAGGATCTCTCAACCCCAACATTGATACTAGTCTAGGATCTCTCAACCCCAACATTGATACTAGTCTAGGATCTCTCAACCCCGACATTGATATTAGTCTAGGATCTCTCAACTACAACATTGATACTAGTCTAGGATCTCTCAACCCCAACATTGATACTAGTCTAGGATCTCTCAACTACAACATTGATACTAGTCTAGGATCTCTCAACCCCAACATTGATACTAGTCTAGGATCTCTCAACCCCGACATTGATACTAGTCTAGGATCTCTCAACTACAACATTGATACTAGTCTAGGATCTCTCAACCCCGACATTGATACTAGTCTAGGATCTCTCAACCCCGACATTGATACTAGTCTAGGATCTTTCAACCCCAACATTGATACTAGTCTAGGATCTCTCAACCCCGACATTGATACTAGTCTAGGATCTCTCAACCCCGACATTGATACTAGTCTAGGATCTCTCAACCCCAACATTGTCACATCCACACCAAGTCATTACAATATATACTGTCCCATCCTGATCCACTGCAGGCATGCTATATTAGCCCTAACTTCATCCACTCCTCTATCTAGCCAATGTTGTCCCTGTCAGTGTCAAAACAATACATGCTGCAGATCACCGATTCTCTTCCATTATGTTACTCAATCCACCAAGGTTGTCCCTTATAAACTAAGAACACCACACCCTTGCATGCTGACCCTAACTCTGCTCACTCTTATTCATATTCATCTGTCTGTGCAGGGTATCCAGCTGCTGTTGCATCGCTTCCATAGGGAAGGTCCTGGTCGCGGGGTCAAAGGTCATATGTTGACCCCAGAGGTCATGGCTAGGGTAAAGCCTGGGAAGGGACTGGGAGGTGGGTAGGGAGCAGGACACAGGACCAGTCTGACTGGCTGACTCCACGGGAGTGGAGTATAGCATGTTGGGACAGCTGCTGGAGGACTTAAGAGAGGATGGAGGGAGGGAGGGGTGGACGTCTGAAAAAAGAGTGGAGAAAAGGGTGACAGGAGGTTGGAAAAAGGATGGAGGGAGAGACAGGTGTAAGGTATGTGTTTATGAATAGCACATGTTTTAAACGGCTACTATACCTGTGCTTCCTGGGCCATGTCCCGCCCCCTGTCCCTTCACTTCTTGAGCGTATTCGCTGCCAGCATCCACATCTGAGCACAGCTCCAGGTCCTCATTGGTCCGGCACTCATCTGACACAAAGGAGGTTCTGTCTGATTGGTCGGTGGTCTCTGAGAGGGCATGGCTGCTGGAGGGGGTGTCAGGACGCTGCTGGAGTTTGGTGTGGAGCGACTCGATTATCTTATCCTTCTGCTGGAGCTCCTTACTCAGCCTAGAGAGAGAAAGAGAGATTGTTTATCTCATCCAGATCTTTACTCATTTTCTACAAGATGTACACTACTGTTCAAAAGTTTGGGCTCACTTAGAAATGTCCTTGTTTTTGAAAGCACATTTTTTGTCCATTAAAATAACATCAAATTGATCAGAAATACAGTGTAGATATTGTTAATGTTGTAAATTACTATTGTAGCTGGAAACGGCTGATGTTTTATGAAATATCTACATAGGCGTAAAGAGGCCCATTATAAGCAACCATCACTCCTGTGTTCCAATGGCACGTTGTGTTAGCTACTCCAAGTGTATCATTTTAAAATGCTAATTGATCATTAGAAAACCCTTTTGCAATTATGTTAGCACAGCTGAAAACTGTTGTCGTGATTAAAGAAGCAGTAAAACTGGCCTTTAGACTAGTTGAGGTATCTGGAGCATCAGCATTTGTGGGTTCGATTACAGGCTCAAAATGTCCAGAAACAAAGTACTTTATTCTGAAACTCTTCAGTCTATTCTTGTTCTGAGAAATTAAGGCTATTCCATGCAAGAAATTGCCAAGAAACTCAAGATCTCGTATAACGCTGTGTACTACTCCCTTCACAGAACAGTGCAAACTGGCTCTAATCAGAATAGAAAGAGGAGGGCTGATGCTCCAGATACTCAACATGTCAAAAGGCCAGTTGTATTGCTTCTTTAATCAGGATTAACTTGGATTAGTTAACACAACGTGCCATTGGAACACAGGAGTGATGGTTGCTGATCATGGGCGGCAGATAGCCTAGTCGTTAGCGTGTTGGACTAGTAACCGGAAGGTTGCAAGATTGAATCCCCGAGCTGACAAGGTCAAAATCTGTCTTTCTGCCCCTGAACAGGCAGTTAACCCACTCTTCCTAGGCCGTCATTGAAAATAAGAATTTGTTCTTAACTGACTTGCCTAGTTAAATAAAGGTAAAATAAATAAATGGGCCTCTGTGCACATATTCCATAAAAAAGCAGCCGTTTCCAGCTACAATAGTCATTAACAATGTATACACTGTATTTCTGATCAATTTTATGTTATTTTAATGGACAAAAAAGATTGCTTTTCTTTCAAAAACAAGTACATTTCTAAGTGAACCCAAACTTTTGAATGGTAGTATACACTTATAGACAGACACAATCACACACACAGACATAGGCCACCAGAAAGGCTGCAAACAAGTGAAAGTCACTAAGATCCACCACAGAGCTCAAATACCGCAATCAAGTTGTATGACCATTATCTATGCTCCACCACAGAGCTCAAATACCGCAATCAAGTTGTATGACCATTATCTATGATCCACCACAGAGCTCAAATACCACAATCAAGTTGTATGACCATTATCTATGATCCACCACAGAGCTCAAATACCACAATCAAGTTGTATGACCATTATCTATGATCCTCCACAGAGCTCAAATACCACAATCAAGTTGTATGACCATTATCTATGATCCTCCACAGAGCTCAAATACCACAATCAAGTTGTATGACCATTATCTATGATCCTCCACAGAGCTCAAATACCACAATCAAGTTGTATGACCATGATCTTGCCTATTGCATCCCCCTTACATTGCCAGTTTCCTCTGTAGGAACTCCCGCTCTCTTTCCATCTGTTTCCATAGGAGGGCAGGCTCTCTCCCAGCGCGATCCCCACACACAGAGAAAGACCACAGAGAGTCCCTGTACAGGGGACTGCTCTTAGAAAGCATGGACTTCCATAGTGGAGCCATAGATCTGACAGTCAAATAGTCCAATTAGTCTTAAAAATAGTCTGATTAGTCCTAGAAAGTCATATAAATAGTCCTGAAATAGTCATATTAGTCCTAGAAATAGTCCTAGAAATAGCCCAATTTGTTACAAAAAAAAGTATATAAACAGTCCTAGAAATAGTCCTGGAAATATTCTGATTAGTCCTATAAATATTCTGATTAGTCCTATAAATATTCTGATTAGTCCTATAAATATTCTGATTAGTCCTATAAATATTCTGATTAGTCCTGGAAATATTCATAGAAATCGACCTTTCCCAAATCAGGTCAAATATTGCATAAGATCCAAGGGTGTTTTCCTTATTAGAGTCTTTTCCTTTCTTGTCTTCTCTTTACTCTCTCTGTGAGAGAATGGCTTACCGAGCCACATCCAGAATGGAGGGGAGGGAGAACCGAGGCAGGGTGTGTGTGTGTCTAACGCAGTCTCACTGAGCCACTTAAGGAGGGCCTGCGTGACACCTGTGGTTCACCCAGGTCCACTCTACAGCCTGGGATTAGATTAGATTAGCAGTCAATCTTCTTTGTGCTCCTTGACAGCTTCATCAGCTAACTTTGGGTGAGCTTTTAGACACACAGTCGGTGGGTGAATCCTTCTGGGTAAAGTATATTTGGAGTCTTCTAATATCTGGGATCAACAATGGGACTTCTGGGATCAACAATGGGAATTCTGGGATCAACAATGGAACTTCTGGGATCAACAATGGTACTTCTGGGATCAACAATGGTACTTCTGGGATCAACAATGGGACTTCTGGGATCAACAATGTGACTTCTGGGAACAACAATGGGACTTCTGGAATCAACAATGTGACTTCTGGAATCAACAATGTGACTTCTGGGATCAACAATGGGACTTCTGGGATCAACAATGGTACTTCTGGGATCAACAATGGTACTTCTGGGATCAACAATGTGACTTCTGGGATCAACAATGTGACTTCTGGGAACAACAATGGGACTTCTGGAATCAACAATGTGACTTCTGGGAACAACAATGGTATACCTGGGATCAACAATGGGACTTCTGGAATCAACAATGTGACTTCTGGGATCAACAATGGGACATCTGGGATCAACAATGGTACTTCTGGGATCAACAATGGGACTTCTGGAATCAACAATGTGACTTCTGGGAACAACAATGTGACTTCTGGGATCAACAATGGGACTTCTGGGATCAAACAGAATCGCTATGCACGTTGTAGGTGGATTAAAAATCTGTATCTATAGCACTAAATGAATTGATTTAAAACCCACAACCCATGGAAGTGAACCATGGGAAAACAGAGGAAACCCCCATGTTCCTATAACGTAATAAGATTATTCACGTGATAAATGTATGTAAAATGCTTATGTAACAAATTCGCTGTAAAAACTCAAATGTAAAACAAAGTTACGTTTGTCCTCTGAAGACAAACATAAAAAAACAAGATTATTCAAGAGAGCATGTGACTTGTAATGACTGAGCATGTGTCTGGCAGAGGCTCTGCCTGTTGACCTCTACCCCTGGCAGAGGCTCTGATGAGACAGCCTACAGGGAGGAGGTGAGGGCACTTGGAGTGTGGTGTCAGGAAAACAACCTGTCACTCAACATCAACAAAACAAAGGAGATGATCAACAAGCTTAAATGGTCCACCCACACAGACAGTGTGTTGAAGAAGGCGCAACGGCTCCTCTTCAACCTCAGGAGGCTGAAGACATTTGTCTTGTCCGCCAAATCCCTAACTAACTGTTACAGATCCACAATCGAGAGCATCCTGTCGGGCTGTATCACAGACTGGTACGGCAACTGCTCCGTCCTCAACCGCAAAGCTCTCCAGAGGGTAGTGAGGTCCGCACAACGCATCACCGGGGGCAAACTACCTGCCCTCCATGACACTTACAGCACCCGATGTCACAGGAAGGCCAAAAATATCATCAAAGACAACAACCACCCGAGCCACTGCCTGTTCACACTGCTACCATCCAGAAGGCAAGGTCAGTACAGGTGCATCAAAGCTGGGAACGAGAGACTGAAAAACAGCTTCTATCTCAAGGCCATCAGACTGCTAAACAGCAATCACTAACATAGAGAGGCTGCTGCCTACATTGAGACCCAATCACTGGCAACTTTAACAAATGGATCACTAGTCACTTTAAACAATGCACTTTAAATAATGCCACTTAAATATGTTTACATATCTTACATTACTCATATAATATGTATATAATGTATTTTATACCATCTACTGCACCTTGCCTATGCCGCTCGACCATCGCTCATCCATAGTTATATGTACATATTCTCATTCACCCCTTTTAGATTTGTGTGTATTAGGTAGTTGTGGGGAATTGTTAGATTACTTGTTAGAGATTACTGCACTGTCAGAACCAGAAGCACAACATTTCACTACACTCACATTAACATCTGCTAACCATGTGTACGTGGCAAATACAATTTGATTTGATTTTGACCTCTACCGCTGGCAGAGGCTCTGACTGTTGACCTCTATCCCTGCCAGAGGCTTTGACTGTTGACCTCTATCCCTGCCAGAGGCTCTGACTGTTGACCTCTACCGCTGGCAGAGGCTCTGACTGTTGCCTCTACCGCTGGCAGAGGCTCTGACTGTTGACCTCTACCGCTGGCAGAGGCTCTGACTGTTGACCTCTACCGCTGGCAGAGGCTTTGACTGTTGACCTCTACCGCTGGCAGAGGCTCTGACTGTTGACCTCTACCGCTGGCAGAGGCTTTGACTGTTGACCTCTATCCCTGCCAGAGGCTCTGACTGTTGACCTCTACCGCTGGCAGAGGCTCTGACTGTTGCCTCTACCGCTGGCAGAGGCTCTGACTGTTGACCTCTACCGCTGGCAGAGGCTCTGACTGTTGCTTCTACCGCTGGCAGAGGCTCTGACTGTTGACCTCTACCGCTGGCAGAGGCTCTGACTGTTGACCTCTACCGCTGGCAGAGGCTCTGATTGTTGACCTCTACCGCTGGCAGAGGCTCTGATTGTTGCCCTCTACCGCTGGCAGAGGCTTTGACTGTTGACCTCTACCGCTGGCAGAGGCTTTGACTGTTGACCTCTACCGCTGGCAGAGGCTTTGACTGTTGATCTCTATCCCTGGCAGAGGCTTTGACTGTTGACCTCTACCGCTGGCAGAGGCTTTGACTGTTGATCTCTATCCCTGCCAGAGGCTCTGACTGTTGACCTCTATCCCTGGCAGATGCTACTACCCCATAGCCTACATATGTGTACTTAGTTAGCTACTACCCCATAGCCTACATATGTGTACTTAGTTAGCTACCATCCCATAGCCAACATCTGTGCACTTAGCTAGCTACCATCCCATAGCCTACATCTGTGCACTTAGTTAGCTACCATCCCATAGCCAACATCTGTGCACTTAGTTAGCTACCATCCCATAGCCTACATCTGTGCACTTAGTTAGCTACCATCCCATACCCTACATTGCATATGAAGTGTGACGACATGGATATTCAGCTAGCGGGATACACGCTGTACCGGCAGGATAGAACATGTGCATATTTGTAAACTTTTGGTGCACGGAATCTAAGGACGTCTCTAGATTTTGCTCTTCTGAAGTAGAGTATATTGTGATAAACTGCAGGCCACACAACTTGCCTAGAGAGTTCTCAGCTATACTTTTCGTAGCTTTTTATTTACCACCACAGACAGATGCTGGCACTAAGACCGCACTCAGTCAGCTGTATAAGGAAATAAACAAAGGACACCACTCACCCAGAGGCGGCGCTCCTAGTGGCAGGAGACTTTATTGCAGGGAAACTTAAACCAGTTCTACCAAATCTCTATCAACATGTTAAATTTGCAAGCAGAGGGAAAAAAATTCTAGATCACCTGTACTCCACACACAGAGACGCATGCAAAGCTCTCCCTCGCCCACCATTTGGTAAATCCGACCACAACTCTATCCGCCTGATTCCTGCTTACAAGCAAAAATTAAAGCAGGAAGCACCAGTGACTCAGTATATTTAAAAAATGGTCAGATGAAGCATATGCTAAACTACAGGACTGCTTTGCTATCACAGACTGACATTGAGGAATACACCACATCAGTCACCGGCTTTATCAATAAGTGCATTGAGGACGTCGTTCCCAGAGTGACTGTACGTACATACCCCAACCAGAAGCCATGGATTACAGGTAACATTCGCACTGAGCTAAAGGATGGTGCTTCTGCTTTCAAGGTGCGGAACTCTAACCTGGAAGTTTACAAGAAATCCCGCTATGCGACGAACCATCAAACAGGCAAAGCGTCAATACAGGGCTAAGATTGAATCATACTACACCGGCTCTGACGCTCGTTGGATGTGGCAGGGCTTGCAAACTATTACAGACTACAATGGGAAGCACAGCCGCGAGCTGCCCAGTGACACGAGCATACCAGACGAGCTAAATCACTTCTATGCTCGCTTCGAGGCAAGCAACATTGAGGCATGCATGAGAGCATCAGCTGTTCAGGACGACTGTAGCTCAGTTGGTAGAGCATGGCGCTTGACAGGGTAGTGGGTGATCACGTAGAATGTATGCACACATGACTGTAAGTCGCTTTGGATAAAACCGTCTGCTAAATGGCTATTATTATTATTATTATTATTATAAGCTCTCCATAGCCAATGTGAGTCAGACCTTTAAACAGGTCAACATACAAAAGGCTGCGGGGCTAGACGAATTACCAGGACGTGTGCTCCTGGCATGTGCTGACCAACTGGCAGTTGTCTTCACTGACATTTTCAACATGTCCCTGATTGAGTCTGTAATACCAACATGCTTCAAGCAGACCGCCACAGCCCCTGTGCCCAAGAACACAAAGGCAACCTGCCTAAATGACTACAGACCCATAGCACTCACGTCCGTAGCCATGAAGTGCTTTGAAAGGCTGGTAGTGGCTCACATCAACACCATTATCCCAGAAACCCTAGACCCACTCCAATTTGCATACCGCCCTAACAGATCCACAGATGATGCAATCTAAATCACACTCCACGCTGCCCTTTCCCACCTGGACAAAAGGAACACCTATGTGAGAATGCTGTTCATTGACTACAGCTCAGCGTTCAACACCATAGTACCCTCAAAGCTCATCACTAAGCTAAGGACCCTGGGACTAAACACCTCCCTCTGCAACTGGATCCTGGACTTCCTGACAGGTCGCCCCCAGGTGGTGAGGGTAGGTAGCAACACATCTGCCACGCTGATCCTCAACACTGGAGCTCCCCAGGGGTGCGTGCTCAGTTCCCTCCTGTACTCCCTGTTCACCCACGACTGCATGGCCATGCATGACTCCAACACCATCATTAAGTTTGCTGACGACACAACAGTGGTAGGCCTGATCACCGACAACGACGAGACAGCCTATAGGGAGGAGGTCACAGACCTGGCCGGGTGGTGCCAGAATAACAACCTATCCCTCAACGTAACCAAGACTAAGGAGATGATTGTGGACTACAGAAAAAGAGCACGTCCCCATTCTCATTGACAGGGCTGTAGTGGAGCAGGTTGAGAGCTTCAAATTCCTTGGTGTCCACATCAACAACAAACTAGATTGGTCCAAACACACCAAGACAGTCGTGAAGAGGGCACGACAAAGCCTATTCCCCCTCAAGATTTGGCATATGGGTCCTGAGATCCTTAAAAGGTTCTACAGCTGCAACATCGAGAGCATCCTGACCGGTTGCATCACTGCCTGGTACGACAATTGCTCGGCCTCCGACCACAAGGCACTTCAGAGGGTAGTGCGTACGGCCCAGTACATCACTGGGGCAAAGCTGCCTGCCATCCAGGACCTCTACACCAGGCTGTGTCAGAGGAAGGCCCAAAAAATTGTCAAAGACCCCCACCACCCCAGTCATAGACTGTTCTCTCTACTACCGCATGGCAAGCGGTACCGGAGTGCCAAGTCTAAGACAAAAAGGCTTCTCAACAGTTTTTACCCCCAAGCCATAAGACTCCTGAACAGGTAACCAAATGGTTACCTGGACTATTTGCATTGTGTTCCCCCCCTCCCCCCAACCCCTCTTTTACGCTGCTGCTACTCTCTGTTTATCTTATATGCATAGTCACTAACTATACATTCATGTACATACTACCTAAATTGCCCCAACCAACCAGTGCTCCCGCACATTGGCTAACCGGGCTATCTGCATTGTGTCCCACCACCCGCCAACCCCTCTTTTTACACTTCTGCTACTCTCTGTTCATCATATACCAATTTGTAAGTCGCTCTGGATAAGAGCGTCTGCTAAATGACTTAAATGTAAATATATGCATAGTCACTTTAACGATAACTACATGTACATACTACCTCAATAAGCCTGACTAACAGGTGTCTGTATATAGCCTTGCTACTCTTATTTTCAAATGTCTTTTTACTGTTATTTATTTACTTACCTACACACACACACATACCTTTTTTTTCCGCACCATTGGTTAGAGCCTGTAAGGAAGCATTTCACTGTAAGGTTTACTACACCTGTTGTATTCGGCGCACGTGACAAATACACTTTGATTTGATTTGATTTGATATGTGGATGTACAGATAAAATGCTCCCTTTTTCATATTACTTTTGTTGGCTTCCTCATGTGGGGGGTCGTGCTCTCTGAGTGGCTCAAGTTGTTGGCCACTGACGAGCATTGCGGTTCTACAAGTAGAATCGGTAGGTTCGTCGCTACTGGGTCAGCACGCAGCAGGTACCACTTTTGTTCGAGCACACTTTTGTTCACAGGCCTCCCACGGTGATAAGTACCTATCAGCAGTCTATTGGCAGTGAGATTATTGGTGTGTTTCATCACTAACCTTAACCTTTACCTTAACCTTAACCTTAACCCCAAACCATAGACCTAACCATAACTCCTAACCCTAATTCTAACCATAACCCTCAACCTAACCCCTAAGCCTTAAAACAGCCTTTTTTTCCCTTGTGGGGAAAATGGCCCCACTTTTCCTTGTGATACTATCCTGGTCCCCTGGACTTCTGATCCCCACAACTAATACTAAAACCAAAACACACACACACAAGGGAAACACTTTTTTCAGATGGTTACAAATCATTTGGACATAAAACCCACCGCAAAGCAAGCAGCTCATGGCCCATCTTATCATCTTGTAGCTCAGCACGGTCACCTGAGGAGAGAGAAGAACGGTTAGTGGAGAGGAAAGGGAGGACAGAGAGTGAGATACAAGGAAAGAAGATCAGGGAATATGTGTGTGTGTGTGTGTGAGTCTGTCTGTCTGTGTGTCTGTGCATAGGTTGGTGTGTGTGTTCTCCACACTCACGTCCACTGATCTTGGTGCCCATTCGTTGTGCCAGGGCAGTGCTCTGTGCCAGCTGCTCTCTGAAGCTCTGTCCCATATAGTAGTCAATGTCGTTGGCACGCAGCAGCTCCTCAAAGCCCTGGCCAATCAATGACATTTAGCTGACAGTTCAATAAAACATTTTAAAATCGATGAAATAAATTTGATTCAATCACTGTCAAAAAGTGGTGGATAATGTCCTAATCTTTGGAGAGATTGTCAGAGTGTCAGACCTTGGTGGTGTCTCCCAGGTGTTGTGTGAGTATGTGACAGACACCACGGCCCTCCCTCATCCTCTGACGCAGGTGGGACAGCTCCCTGGCCTGAGCCTGGATCAGGGTGTTGTACTTCCTGTCCATAGATGGAGGAAGGGGAGGGGTCAGGACATAAAAATACATTTAAAAAAACATCTTCATCATCATCATCGTTGTTATCGGACATCATCATAGTCATTACCACTGTTTTCAGTCACCATGGTAGTCATTATCATTGGTATAAATCATAATCATAGTCATTATCATTGTTATCAGTCATCATCATAGTTGTTATCATTGTTATCAGCCATCATCATAGTTGTTATCATTGTTATCAGTCATCACCATAATTATTTCCTTCCTTCATTTCCTCTCTCTCCACTCACCCGGGCCAGGTAGCACACTTCCCCTCCTCCACCACCCCTCCTTTCCCCTCCAGCCTGGAGCTCTTGAGTTGGGCCTCCAGTGAGGCTACTCGGGACACCAGCTCTCGCAGCTCTCGGCTGGGCTTGGGTTCCATGCGAGGCCCCAGGCTGTCGGACATCCAGCCCTCATCGTCTTCTACACCGCTGAGGGCCGGGGACGCCTCAAATGCCCAATTCACCTGATGGACAGGAGAGAGGAGGAAACAGACAGTAAATAGTCAGGGAACATGTATTAGCAGCACATAATCCAACAAGCGCATAAGACACTAAAGTCATCAGTCAATGTATTGATCAATCAACTGATCAATGAATTATCAATTAATCAGACCTTGTATGTATACAGGGTTGGGGAGTAACGGATTACATGTAAGGGATTACAAAAAAGGTAACTGTAATCCGTTACATTACAGGCAAAAATATTGTAATTAGATTACAGATACTTTGAAAAACTAGATGATTACTTAGAAAGATAACTTCTAAATTCATAAAGGATGTTTGCCGAAAACAAAAAAAAAACATTTTTGATACTTTTATCAATGACATTCAAATCAGCATTGAAAAAAGGCGCAAGTGTAAATTTGTTCCACCTGACCGAGTCTAACCACAAGTCAGAGATCACTATGATGACACACCAGATGTGTTTGATGGATCGTGGGAAAAGAGCAGGAACAGGCTTTTGTAGGCTACAGTCCAAGCTATGTCTTCCAATGGCGCGACTGCTGTCGGCATCCAAAGATGATCCAACCTGAATAAACGCTTGGAGGTAAGGATGACATCAGTGGTGTAGTCTACGGTGATACGGATATCACTTATTATTCCATGATCCATGAAATCGCCATCACGGTTGACAACTCCATTGTGTCCTCCTCCCAGAGCGCTAAGAACCTTGGTGTGATCCTGGACAACACCCTGTCGTTCTCAACCAACATCAAGGCGGTGGCCCGTTCCTGTAGGTTCATGCTCTACAACATCCGCAGAGTACGACCCTGCCTCACACAGGAAGCGGCGCAGGTCCTAATCCAGGCACTTGTCATCTCCCGTCTGGACTACTGCAACTCGCTGTTGGCTGGGCTCCCTGCCTGTGCCATTAAACCCCTTCAACTCATCCAGAACGCCGCAGCCCGTCTGGTGTTCAACCTTCCCAAGTTCTCTCACGTCACCCCGCTCCTCCGTTCTCTCCACTGGCTTCCAGTTGAAGCTCGCATCCGCTACAAGACCATGGTGCTTGCCTACGGAGCTGTGAGGGGAACGGCACCTCAGTACCTCCAGGCTCTGATCAGGCCCTACACCCAAACAAGGGCACTGCGTTCATCCACCTCTGGCCTGCTCGCCTCCCTACCACTGAGGAAGTACAGCTCCCGCTCAGCCCAGTCAAAACTGTTCACTGCTCTGGCCCCCCAATGGTGGAACAAACTCCCTCACGACGCCAGGACAGCGGAGTCAATCACCACCTTCCGGAGACACCTGAAACCCCACCTCTTTAAGGAATACCTAGGATAGGATAAGTATTCCCTCTCACCCCCCTTTAAGATTTAGATGCACTATTGTAAAGTGACTGTTCCACTGGATGTCATAAGGTGAATGCACCAATTTGTAAGTCGCTCTGGATAAGAGCGTCTGCTAAATGACTTAAATGTAATGTAAATGTAAATATCTACATAGCGCATTGATGTGAATCACACTGCTGCTCTCTCATTTAGCTATTTGCACCCTACGGATTGTGGTTGTTGTGGATGGCTGTTCACAAATCTAATTGTGTATTTGAACCCAATAATTGTAACGGCTCTCGTCGACAGGAGTGGACCAAAGCGCAGCGTGGAAAGTGTTCATGATATTTTATTTTCAAAAACACTCAAACAAAACCCTGACCTAACCAAACATAGAGAATAGAAAGGATCTCTAAGGTCAGGGCGGACTCCGGCCGCAAACCTGAACTTAGAGGGTAGGGTCCGGGTGGCATCTACTCTCGGTGGGGGCTCCGGTCCAGGACGCAGACCCCGCTCCGCTTGAGGCTCCCCCCACTTCGGTGGTGCCTCTGGTGCAGGGATCATGCTGGGACCTCCGGACCGTAGATCGTCACCAGAGGCTCCGGACTGGGAACCCTCGCCGCAGGCTCCGGACTGGGAACCCTCGCCGCAGGCTCCGGAATGGGGACCGTCGCTGGAGGCTCCTTTCCCTGGATCGTCACTGCAGGTTTCATGCCATGGATCATCACTGGAGGCTTCGTGCCATGGATCATCACTGGAGGCTTTCGTGCCATGGATCATCACTGGAGGCTTCGGGCCATGGATCATCACTGGAGGCTTCGGGCCATGAATCGTCACTGGAGGCTTCGGGCCATGAATCGTCACTGCAGGCTTCGTGCCATGGATCATCACTGGAGGCTTCGGGCCATGGATCATCACTGGAGGCTTCGGGCCATGGATCATCACTGGAGGCTTCGTACGTGGAGCCGGAACAGGTCTCACTGGATGGAGGAGACATACGAGAAGCCTAGTGCGTGGAGCTGCCACAGGGCTTACCAGCCTGGGGAGACACACTGGAGGCCTGGTCCGTGGAACCGGAACAGCTCTCACTGGACTGGGGAGATGCACTGGAAGCCTGGTGCTTGGAACAGGCACCGGATGCACTGGGCCGTGGAGGAGCACTGGAGGTCTCAAGCGTAGAGCTGGCACAACTCGTCCTGGCTGGATGCTTACTTTAGCCCAGAGTGCACTGGGCTGTGAATGCATCACCGCATAACACGGTGCCTGACCAGTCACACTCTCCCCACGGTAAACACAGGGATTTGGCTCAGGTCTAAAGCCTGACTCCGCCAATCTCCCCGTGTCCCCCCCCAAAAAAAGTTTTCAGAGCTGCCTCTCGGGCTTCCGTTTCAGAGCTGCCTCTCGGGCTTCCGTTTCAGAGCTGCCTCTCGGGCTTCCGTTTCAGAGCTGCCTCTCGGGCTTCCGTTTCAGAGCTGCCTCTCGGGCTTCCGTTGGTGAGCGAACTTCTCGTATCGTCGCCGTTCCGCTCTTGCTGCCTCCATCTGCTGCCTTAGACGGCGATACTCTCCGGCCGCGTCCAGGGTCCTTCTCCATTCAGGATCTCCTCAGATGTCCAACTCTCCTGACCACGCTGCTTGGTCCGTTTTTGGTGGGATCTTTTGTAACAGCTGTCATCGAAAGGAGTGGACCAAAGCGCAGCGTGGAAAATGTTCATGATCATTTATTTTCAAAAAACACTCAAATAAAAATAACCAAAGTGAAAGCGTACAGTTCTGTCAGGTTACAGACACTAAACAGAAAACAAGATCCCACAAAACCCAAAAGGAAAATGACAACTTATGTGTGATCCCCAATCAGAGACAGTGATAGACTGCCTCTGATTGGGAACCACACACACACACACGACTCAAAACAAAGAAATAGAAATAGAAAACATAGACTTTTCCACCTGAGTCACACCCTGACCTAACCAAACATAGAGAATAAAAAGGATCTCTAAGGTCAGGGCGTGACAATAAATCAAGAAGTTTAAGCTGCCTATCAATCATGAATAAAATAATTAATACAAATTGAAAGTTGGGCTTTTATTGCTCAATCTAATTCATGCTGATGAAAAAGAAAATCAATAGGCCTAATGGACACATGCTCAAACTTGCACACCTTTGATAGACGTAAAGGGGCAGTCTGTAGTTTCTACATACATTTTCAGACTTAGAAATTATATACAGTAAATATATATAGCCATTGATTCTTGAAGAATATAACTTAGAAATCCCTCATGAGCTTAGATCAACTGTCACACTCCATGATAACCCAAAATATAACCATGTTTTATTCCAATGTTTGTAAATATTGTAAATGTAAACAAACACGGTATAGCCTCATAATGTCGCTAAAACAATGTTTTTTATACAATGGAGGCATAGCTCAGTCTATTAATCTGAGAGTGGTTACATTTCTTCCAGGCCCATCCCTCAGCTTTTTACCAAAACAGAGGCGGGGCGATGATTTTGTTATTGTTTCATCTGCGGATTTTCCCTTTAAGCAGCTGCATATTATGAAGATATCAAAGTGTCACCAACAAAAAGGTAAACAATAGGCCTATAGCAAATGCAGCATATGACATTCATTTTTCACATGTAAATAGCACTTATTCAGCAGTGCTCAAAGCTTGCCATTCCATGAGCGCAGTATTTATTTTTCAACTCGAATCAATGAGCCCAATCAGTCCTCCATGAGAACAAAATCATAAACAAGGAGTAGGGCTGGCATCCTTAGTTTTGGGGTCATTCTCAGGTAAAACAATTTGGCTAATCTATACTTCCATATTTCCAAGTCCTACTCTTGAAGATCAAGGGGTAAAACATTTATTGGAATGACTGGAATACTGATAGACTGGTTTTTAATGTAAATAAATAATTTAATCGTATTATTATATGTAGTAGAAAGCGATGGGTTAGAAGAAGCCTACATAACCAACCTACAAAGTAACAATTTTAATCTATATATGGCCAGATATGTAAACTTTAAAATGGATTTTTACTGCAATAGATGTCGTTCAATTGGTAACATACATGTTTTGTCTTCTTCTAATGCCTCTTAAGGAGAAAGTAATCCAAAAGTAATGAAATGTAATCAGATTACGTTACTGAGTTTGGGTAATCCAAAAGTTATGTTACTGATTCCAATTTTGGACAGGTAACTAGTACCTGTAACAGATTACATTTAGAAAGTAATACCCAACCCTGTGAAGTACCTTGCGTGGGGTGCGTTCCAGACTGGATGCGTAGTCACTGGTGGTGGATAGTGAACGCACACGTAGCTGCAACCCACGAATCACCTTGTGGCAGCGGGTCAGCTGAGAACGCAGGTCCAGGACCAATTGCTGTAAGGATCCTGCCCCTGGCTCCTCGCCTTCATCAAAAGCTCCGCCCACACTCCCATCGCCATGGAACCAAACTCCGGCACTCTCGTAGTCCTGCCGGTGGCTCAGTGACGTACACATCTCCAGATCATCAAACTCTAGGGTGTATAGATCAGCACATCGGACACAGGTAAGGTAAAGTGACAGGAGAGGTGGGAATGAGAAGTGATGCAGGTACTGTATTGTGAGATGTTTGGTACAGTAGATGTCTCAAGTGACAAACTGAAATAGAAGCAGTGAGAAGTGACACTGTCAGAGAGGTGTAACGGGAGAGAGGCGATAGGTAAGATGGGAGTGAGAGAAAAGACGGGAGACAGGGAAAGCTAAGTTACCTGGGCTGCTGGCCTCTCTGTCTGCCTCGTTCTCACTACGGCCACAGGTCTCATAGCCCAGGTCCTGTAGGTCCACCTGGACCTGCTTACTGTCCTGCTCAACTGATGTCTCTGCTGAGAAAGACAGAGAGAGAGAACCATTACAACCATTGAATAAATTACATTGAGTGATTCAATTAAGTTAATCAGTTATACTGTATTTAAATATGTATATGCCACTGTATGTGTGTGGATTCTTTTCTCTGGGGGAACTTAGGGATATTTTACACAGACAAGTTCAGTACTTCACTATCTTTGACATCTTCACAGAGTTTCAGGAAGAAAAGATTGCATCATCACTGGTGTGTGTGTGTGTTCTGTGTATCTGTATGTGTGTGTTCTGTGTATCTGTGTGTGTGTGTGTTCTGTGTATCTGTGTGTGTGTGTGTTCTGTGTATCTGTATGTGTGTGTTCTGTGTATCTGTGTATGTGTGTTCTGTGTATCTGTGTGTGTGTGTTCTGTGTATCTCTGTGTGTGTTCTGTGTGTCTCTGTGTGTGTGTGTTCTGTGTATCTGTGTGTGTGTGTTCTGTGTATCTGTATGTGTGTGTTCTGTGTATCTGTGTGTGTGTGTGTTCTGTATGTATGTGTGTTCTGTGTATCTGTATGTTTGTGTGTGTGTTCTACGTATCTGTGTGTGTGTTCTGTGTATCCGTGTGTGTGTTATGTGCATATCTGTGTATTTGTGTTTTCTGTGAATCTGTATGTGTGTTCTGTGTATCTGTATGTCATGACTCTCCTGGTCGAGGAACCAAGGCCTTAGATCAGCTTGGCAAATGGCTGACAGATAGTAAGACCCCCCTCTCCCACAGTAGACGAGAGAGGGGGTGCCAATCATAAATATTATGCAGCAGAGAACCCTTTCCTGCTCGTCAGTATCAACCAAAGGAATGCCTTTGTCTCTAGAGAGACTGTTGCCCGCACAAAAACTCTAACGTCCAAAGAGTGGACTTTGGCACAATATTTCTAAGATAGGAATATTAAGAATGGTCAGTGGGGATCTAAAGAATAATAATGTCATATTGCTTTTGATTTTGTGATGTTATTAAAAACTGTATGAACCTAATACTGTAACTTAGGAAGGAAACACATTCTAGCTTTCAAGTTTTCATCCAATATGATGTTAATACAATATGAAGAACGATGAGACTATTTTTCTTAAGATATTAATGTGGTTTTAGTTTTCTAACGAGAACCTAGTTTTCATGTCATTTTGCACATTAACTAAGCCACGCCCTGAATGAGGTCAGAAGAGCATGTCAGTGTGATGGAACCGCCCTATTTGACCAGAGTGCTTAAAAAGGACTCGCTAAGAATTAACATACCAGACCAGCAAACGTGAAGCGTGAGCTAAACGTTATAAATGGTTGAAACTCTAAGACCAGAAAACGTGTAGCTGAAAATGGTTAGACCTTTGAATCTCCACACGAGGTGAAGAAGATAAAGAATAGACCTTAACATTGCCAGTCTGCAGCTGGGCATGTAGAAGTGGTCCTAGAACTTTCACTAAAGACATGAGGCGGGAAGGAAGTAAATCCCATATCAGACAACCATTGGTGCATCTGAAGATCTGTTCTATTTGAACACTCCACTCCACTACAAGACCAAGACAACTCCGAAGGACATTGTGACCTCTGGTGGACAACCAGAGCTGTACACCCATTGAGCCCTTCCCATAGAAGGACTAATTGTTTTCAACAGAGAGACGACGAACAAAGACATCTGCATGTAAATACATTACATTTCTTACCCAAACGGGCGGTGGAGATGGTAACTCTAAACAACCTCTCTCGTGGTGCCCCAAATTCCTAATGAGTTCATTGTTACATGATTCATTTAATCTGGTAACAATTGAATATAGTTAGTTGATTCGATAAACATATCTGTGTGTGTTCTGTGTATCTGTGTGTGTTCTGTGTATCTGTGTGTGTTCTGTGTATCTGTGTGTTCTCTGCATCTCTTTGTGTGTGTGTGTTCTGTGTATATGTATTGTGTGTGTGTGTATTTATGTTTTCAGCATATGAAAGAGGACTCACTGAGTAGTTCCCTGTAGTCTTTGAGTTGTTCAGCCTGTGCATGTACTGTGGCCTCAGACACCATGAGTCTCTCCTGCAGCTCCCTGCTCTCCTGTCTGCTCAGCGCCAAATCAGAACGCAGATGCGCCGCCTGCTCACGGAGACCCGCATCCATATGCTGCCAGAACCCACCCACATCGCCGGTGACATCATCAGATTCAGCCTCCTATTGGGCACAAGACAAAACAGTGGGGTTAAAAAAGGGGGGGGGGATCTCATTCACTTTTACATGACTAGGAAAGACCATTATGGTCCAACTGTTGTTATATCACAAGCTAAAATAAAGATCACGGAAGCAGCAAACGGAGATCGGACACCTTTCTTGTCATTATGGGGGAAAAAAACATTGACATGTAGAGTAGAAGAAGTGTGAATATGTCCTGCATTCTATTTCCGAAAGCACATGCAGCAGCAACACAGAACACTGCTTTCCTCTGGTCTCTTTGGCCTGAAACCCAGGAGCAGCAGCTGCCCAGAGGCAGTCATGATGCTTATATAAACTATCAGCCCTACATAGACTGCTCTAGCTATACCAACACAGAGATATGAGGAGAGAGGGGGAGAAAAATAGACAGAGAAAGAGGGAGGGAGAGAGAAAGAGAAAGAGAGGTTTACACTATTCTGGCATAGACTGGTTTAGGGTAGAGGAGTGTATGTGTACCTTCTCTGTTTGGTCTGGCTGGTGATGGGAGAGGAGAGTCCCCAGGTCTAGGGAGTGAGGTCTGGTATACTGTCTGTTCCCCCTCCCCTCTCTCATCCTCACTGCTGGGGGGCCATTGTTGCCCTGGGTGGGTACCACTGTTGATTGTGCCTCCTCCTCCTCCTCCTCCTCCTGTCCCCATCCTTGGCAGATGTCTGTTGGATCCTCCAGAGTTCCTAGACCCTGTATTCCCCCTTGGCTATCTTTCAGGGCTTCATTCTCTTGTTGTAGCTTCTGCAGTGTTCTCCTGCAAGAAATAGACACCAGAGGATTCATGATTAACAACCACATCAACAACCACCACCACAATAACAACAATGGCTTCAATGACAATCAGACTGTGAGCCTTTGACTGTGCTTCTTGTAGGTAGATGGGAGACACTGAGATAAGTAGGTAAGTGGGTACTGTGTAGGTACATACCTCATCAGGGCTAGTGAGGAGCAGCCGGTTGTCTCCAGCTGTGTTCTCATCTCCTCCACTTCTTCTTCTATTGCCCTCTTCTGTTCAGCCAGCTGCTGTCCCTGCCCCTCTGCCCCCTGGGACAGTGCTCCGCTCAAAGGTCCTCCAGACAGCACCCCCTGCCCACAGGCCACCACAGAGTTCTGCACACGAAAGAAAGGAGAAGAGAAGGGTAAAAGAGTGAGGGGAAGACAGGTAATAAGAGAGAAGGGAAGACAGGTAATAAGAGAGAAGGGAAGACAGGTAATAAGAGAGAGGGGAAGACAGGTAATAAGAGAGAAGGGAAGACAGGTAATAAGAGGGGAAGACAGGTAATAAGAGAGGGGAAGACAGGTAATAAGAGAGGGGAAGACAGGTAGTAAGAGCGAAGGGAAGACAGGTAATAAGAGAGAGGGGAAGAAAGGTAATAAGAGAGAGGGGAAGAGAGGAGAAGACAAGTAATAAGACAGAGGAGAAGACAGGTAATAAGAGAGAGGGGAAGACAGGTAATAAGAGAGGGGAAGAGAGGAGAAGACAAGTAATAAGACAGAGGGGAAGACAGGTAATAAGAGAGAAGGGAAGACAGGTAATAAGAGGGGGGAAGAGAGGAGAAGACAAGTAATAAGACAGAGGGGAAGACAGGGAAGGGAAGACAGGTAATAAGAGAGAGGGGAAGAAAGGGAAGGGGAAGAGGTAATAGAGGGGAAGAGAGGGGAAGACAGGTAATAAGAGAGAGGGGAAGACAGGTAATAAGAGAGAGGGGAAGAAAGGTAATAAGAGAGAGGGGAAGACGGTAATAAGAGAGAGGGGAAGAGAGGGGAAGACAGGTAATAAAGAGAGGGGAAGACAGGTAATAAGAGAGAGGGGAAGAAAGGTCATAAGAGAGAGGGGAAGACAGGTAATAAGAGAGAAGGGAAGACAGGTAATAAGAGAGAGGGGAAGAAAGGAAGACAGGTAATAAGAGGGGGAAGAGAGGGAAGACAGGTAATAAGAGAGGGGGGAAGACAGGTAATAAGAGTGGGGAAGAGAGGAGAAGACAGGTAATAAGAGAGGGGAAGACAGGTAATAAGAGAGAGGGGAAGAAGAAGACAGGTAATAGTAAGAAGGGGAAGACAGGTAGTAAGAGAGGGGAAGACAGGTAATAAGAAGAGAGGGGAAGACAGGTAATAAGAGGGGGAATAAGGGGAAGACAGGTAATAAGAGAGAGGGGAAGAAAGGTAATAAGAGAGGGGAAGACAGGTAATAAGAGGGGGGAATAGAGGGGAAGACAGGTAATAAGAGAGAGGGGAAGAAAGGTAATAAGAGAGAGGGGAAGACAGGTAATAAGAGGGGGGAATAGAGGGGAAGACAGGTAATAAGAGAGAGGGGAAGAAAGGTAATAAGAGAGAGGGGAAGACAGGTAATAAGAGAGAGGGGAAGAAAGGTCATAAGAGAGAGGGGAAGACAGGTAATAAGAGAGAAGGGAAGACAGGTAATAAGAGAGAGGGGAAGACAGGTAATAAGAGAGAGGGAAGAAGGTAATAAGAGGGGAAGACAGGTAATAAGAGAGGGGAAGACAGGTAATAAGAGAGAGGGGAAGACAGGTAATAAGAGACAGGAGGGAAGAAGGAGTAAGACGAGGGAAGACAGGTAATAAGAGTGGGGAAGAGAGGAGAAGACAAGTAATAAGACAGAGGGGAAGACAGGTAATAAGAGAGAAGGGAAGACAGGTAATAGGGGAAGAGTAATAAGAGAGAGGGGAAGAGAGGGGAAGACAGGTAATAAGAGAGAGGGGAAGACAGGTAATAAGAGAGAGGGAAGAAAGGGTAGAGGGGAAGACAGGTAATAAGAGAGAGGGAAGACAGGTAATAAGAGAGAGAAGAAAGGTAATAAGAAGAGGGGAAGGGAGAGGGGAAGACAGGTAATAAGAGAGAGGGGAAGACAGGTAATAAAGAGAGAGGGAAGACAAGAGAGAGGGAAGACAGGTAATAAGAGAGGGAAGACAGGTAATAAAGAGAGGGAAGACAGGTAATAAGAGAGGGGAAGACAGGTAATAAGAGAGAGGGGAAGACAGGTAATAGGGGGAAGAGAGGGGAAGACAGGTAATAAGAGAGAGAAGACAAGAGAGGGGAAGAAAGGTAATAGAGGGGAAGACAGGTAATAAGAGAGGGGAGGGGAAGACAGGTAATAAGAGAGGGGAAGGGGAAGAGAGGGGAAGACAGGTAATAAGAGAGGGGAAGACAGGAGAGGGAAAGGAGAGAGGGAAGACAGGTAATAAGAGAGAGGGAAGACAGGTAATAAGAGAGAGACAGGTAGTAAGAAGAAGACAGGTAATAGGGGAGAGGGGAAGACAGGTAATAAGAGAGGGAAGACAGGTAATAAGAGAGAGGGGAAGACAGGTAATAAGAGAGAGGGAAGACAGGTAATAAGAGAGGGGAAGACAGGTAAAGAGAGAGGGGAAGACAGGTAATAAGAGGGGAGAGAGGGGAAGACAAGTAATAAAGAGGGGAAGACAGGTAATAAGAGAGAGGGGAAGACAGGTAATAAGAGAGAGGGGAAGACAGGTAATAAGAGAGGGAAGACAGGTAATAAGAGAGAGGGGAAGACAGGTAATAAGAGATAAGAGGGAAGACAGGTAATAAAGAGAGGGAAGGGAAGAGGGGAAGAGAGAGGGGAAGACAGGTAATAAGAGAGAGGGGAAGACAGGTAATAAGAGAGAAGGTAATAAGAGAGGGAAGACAGGTAATAAGTAGGGGGAAGAGAGGGGAAGACAGGTAATAAGAGAGAGGGGAAGACAGGTAATAAGAGTGGGGAGGGAAGACAGGTAATAAGAGAGGGGAAGAGAGGGGAAGACAGGTAATAAGAGAGGGGAAGACAGGTAGTAAGAGCGAGGGGAAGACAGGTAATAAGGGGGAAGAGAGGAGAAGACAAGTAATAAGACAGAGGGGAAGACAGGTAATAAGAGAGAGGGAAGAAAGGTAATAAGAGAGAGGGGAAGACAGGTAATAAGAGAGAGAGAGGGAAGACAGGTAATAAGTAATAAGGGAAGGGAAGGGAAGACAGGTAATAAGAGAGAGGGAAAGAGAGAGGGAAGACAGGTAATAAGTAATAAGAGAGGGAAGACAGGTAATAAGAGGGGGAAGAGAGGGGAAGACAGGTAATAAGAGAGAGGGGAAGACAGGTAATAAGAGAGAGGGGAAGAAAGGTAATAAGAGAGATAGGGAAGACAGGTAATAAGAGGGGAGAAAAGAGGGAAGACAGGTAATAAGAGGGGAAGAAGGGGAAGAAGGTAATAAGAAGAGGGGAAGACAGGTAATAAGAGAGGGGAAGACAGGTAATAAGGAAGGGAAGACAGGTAATAGAGGGGAAGAAAGGTAATAAGAGAGGGAAGACAGGTAATAAGAGAGAGGGGAAGACAGGTAATAAGAGAGAGGGAAGACAGGTAATAAGAGAGGGGAAGACAGGTAATAAGAGAGGGAAGACAGGTAATAAGAGAGAGGGGAAGAAGGTAATAAGAGGGGAAGAGGTAATAAGAGAGAGGGAAGAAAGGTAATAAGAGAGGGGAAGACAGGTAATAAGAGAGGGGAAGAGAGGGGAAGACAGGTAATAAGAGAGAGGGGAAGAAAGGTAATAAGAGAGAGGGGAAGACAGGTAATAAGAGAGAGGGGAAGAAAGGTAATAAAGAGAGGGAATAAGAGGGAAGGGAATAGAGGGGAAGACAGGTAATAAGAGAGGGGAAGAGGGGAAGAAGAAGGTAATAAGAGAGGGAAGACAGGTAATAAGAGGGAGGGGAAGAAGACAGGTAATAAGAGAGATAAGGGAAGACAGGTAATAAGAGAGGGGAAGACAGGGAAGACAGGTAATAGAGAGAGGGGGAAGACAGGTAATAAGAGAGAGGGGAAGACAGGAGAGGGGAAGACAGGTAATAAAGAGAGGGGAAGACAGGTAATAAGAGAGAGGGGAAGAGAGGGGAAGACAGGTAATAAGAAGAGAGGGGAAGACAGGTAATAAGAGAGGGGAAGACAGGTAATAAAGAGAGGGGAAGACAGGTAATAAGAGAGGGGAAGACAGGTAATAAGAGAGGGGAAGAGAGGGGAAGACAGGTAATAAGAGAGGGGAAGACAGGTAATAAGAGAGAGGGGAAGAAAGGTAATAAGGGGAGGTAATAAGAGAGGGGAAGACAGGTAATAAGAGAGGGGAATAGAGGGGAAGACAGGTAATAAGAGGGGAAGGGTAATAAGAGGGGAAGACAGGTAATAGAGGGAAGACAGGTAATAAGAGAGGGGAAGAAAGGTAATAAGAGAGGGAGGATAAGAGGGAAGAAGGTAGGGGGAAGAGAGAGGGGAAGAAAGGTAATAAGAGAGAGGGGAAGACAGGTAATAAGAGAGGGGAAGACAGGTAATAAGAAGAGGGGGGAGAGGGGAAGACAGGTAATAAGAGAGAGGGGAAGAAAGGTAATAAGAGAGAGGGGAAGAAGGATAAGAGAGAGAGGGAAGACAGGTAATAAGAGAGAGGGGAAGAAAGGTAATAGAGGGGAAGACAGGTAAAGAGAGAGGGGAAGACAGGTAATAAGAGACAGGTAATAAGAGAGGGGAAGACAGGTAATAAGAGGGGAAGAGAGAGGGGAAGACAGGTAATAAGAGAGGGGAAGACAGGTAATAAAGAGAGGGGAAGACAGGTAATAAGAGAGGGGAAGACAGGTAATAAGAGAGAGGGGAAGACAGGTAATAAGAGAGGGGAAGACAGGTAATAAGAGAGGGGAAGACAGGTAATAAGAGAGAGGGGAAGACAGGTAATAAGAGAGAGGGGAAGAAAGGTAATAAGAGAGGGAAGACAGGTAATAAGAGAGAGGGGAAGAGAGGGGAAGAAAGGTAATAAGAGAGAGGGGAAGACAGGTAATAAGAGAGAGGGGAAAGGTAATAAAGAGAGGGGAAGACAGGTAATAAGAGAGGGGAAGACAGGTAATAAGAGAGGGAAGACAGGTAATAAGAGAGGGGAAGAAAGGTAATAAGAGAGGGGAAGACAGGTAATAAGAGAGAGGGAAGACAGGTAATAAGAGAGGGGAAGACAGGTAATAAGAGAGAGAGGGAAGACAGGTAATAAGAGGGGAAGAGAGGGGAAGACAGGTAATAAAGAGAAGTAATGGGGAAGAGAGGGGAAGACAGGTAATAAGAGAGGGGAAGACAGGTAATAAGAGAGAGGGGAAGACAGGTAATAAGAGAGGGGAAGACAGGTAATAAGAGAGGGTAAGACAGGTAATAAGAGAGGGGAAGACAGGTAATAAGAGAGGGGAAGAGAGTGGAAGACAGGTAATAAGAGAGAGGGGAAGACAGGTAATAAGAGAGAGGGGAAATTAGCGTACATTAGTCAATAATAATTGGTCAAGCCTAAGAACATAAATACAATATAACATGAAAATGATTAGATAAAACAACTCTAGCATTGTTAGTCTGGGTACAGGTCTGTGTCTGCTTAAGCCAACAGCTTTGTTATGGTCTCATTTGGCAAGGGAACAATGCAGCGTTGTTGAATACAGAAACAGTCTGGTACCCAGGCTACAGATGTAGGATCTTAATTTGATCACTCTGGTGCAGAAGAAGTTTCCTGCAATGCAGAAGTGTATTTGAGGTTTAAAAGGGCTTCTGAAGTTTGTAATTTTCACTTTGACACACACTCACACACACACATAGATACATGCACGCAGCACACACACACACGCTGGTCAGCCAGAAAGGTGCAACTGGAATGTGACTGTCAGTATAACAAACAGAAGAGTTTTTCCATAACAGACCTAGAGCACTCTGTGCTGGGGATATGGACACACACACACACACACACACACACACACACACACACACACACACACACACACACACACACACACACACACACACACACACACACACACACACACACACACACACACACACACACACACACACACACACACACACACACACACACACACACACACATATAGACACAAATGAACACATGCACAGACACACACACACACACACACACACACACACATTAACATGCATAGACACACGCACGCACAGACACACACAGACACGACACAGACACAGACACGACACAGAAACAGACACACACACACACTATAAACACTATACTACCTCATTACAGTTGTTCAGTAGGGAGAAATGTTATACTACCTCATTATAGTTGTTTAGTGGGCAGAAACAATATACTACCTCATTATAGTTGTTTAGTAGGGAGAAACACTATACGACCTCATTATAGTTGTTTAGTAGGGAGAAATGTTATACTACCTCACCTCCTTATAGTTGTTTAGTGGGCAGAAACACTATACTACCTGGTAAATGAAACATGTAGCAACCCCTACAGAACTGTCCACCAATCACAACCAACATAATAATAATAATAACATAATCATTTACATTTCCTGTTGTTGTAGGATTATTTCCTGCTTTAGCATCAGGCTCAAATTAAGATCCTGCATCTGTAGAAGATTGTCAACATTAGCTATAATGAAAGCAATGACTGTATAAGGGGATGAGAGGCACAAGACTGGTATAGAATCTAGTATCCCTTTAAGATTTAAAGGTAAAGAACCACATGTACCTTAGTGGAGGCCAGACTTTTGGCAGTCAGTTTATCCTCATCGTCTTCAATACTGTCTGAGAACTCATCAGTGCTGCCCTCTTCATCATCTCCCTCCTCTTCTTCTTCCTCCGTGCTGAGCTCTGAAAACACAACAGCCAACTGATCAGATCAGACACTTCCTTGTCTTTTCTCTCTCCTTCCGAAGTCTGTTTTTCTTACGTACCCCACCAATCCCTCTCCTCTTACTCTCTCTCCCTATCTCCCTCTCTCACTCCTTCTCCCTCTCTCCATCTCTCTGGTCTGAATCACTTCAGCAGGAGCCATGAGGGAAATGTTATGTGACCAGTAGACAGCCAAACACCCACGTTGAGCCCAGACCAGGACAGACCAGCCCCTCTGTCTTTTTCCCAACCATGTGGTGTGTGTGTAGCACAGGTCCTCTCTGTGTCCTGTCCATGTCAATTCATATGGCCCTCAGGAAGACATTCCACAATGAACTTAAAAACAAACTAAATGGCGACATTCAGCCTTTTTTTCCCCGTATTAGTTGAGATGGACATATCATTAACATGCACGTACACCATATACAAAGAGAAGCATGCAAAGCACAAACACAATTCACTCACATTGCAATAATGTTTGTTAACTAATCAGATGCCAAAAAGTACTGTGGAATCTTCAGATTGTCAAATTCTTGTCTACAGAGAGCAACAGATAGTCTGACACACACAAACACGCACACACACGTCAGCCAGAAAGGTGCAACTGGAATGTGACTGTCAGTATAACAAACAGAAGAGTGTTTCCATAACAGACCTAGAGCACTCTGTGCTGGGGATATGCAGACACGCACACGCACACACACACACACACACACACACACACACACACACACACACACACACACACACACACACACACACACACACACACACACACACACACACACACACACACACACACACACACACACACACACACACACACACACACACACACACACACACACACACACACACACACACACACACACACACAGATGCACACACAGATACACGCATACAGTTAGTCAAAGGTTGAAACATTATAGTTGTATAGTTGTAGGTAGAAACACTATACTACCACATCATAGTTGTATAGTTGGAGGGAGAAACACTATACTACCTCATTATAGTTGTTTAGTAGGTAGAAACTTTATATTAACTCATTATAGTTGTTTAGTAGGGAAACCATTATACTACCTCATTATAGTTGTTTATTAGGGAGAAACACTATAATAGCTCATTATAGTTGTTTGGTAGGTAGAAACATTAAACTATCTCATTATAGTTGTATAGTTGCAGGGAGAAACACTATACTACCTCATTATAGTTGTTTAGTAGGGAGAAACATTATTTCATTACAGTTGTATAGTTGTAGGGTGAAACACTATACTACCTTATTATATTTGTTTAGTAGGGAGAAATACTATACTACCTCAATATAGTTGTTTAGTAGTGAGAAACATTACACTATCTCATTACAGTTGTATAGTTATAGGGAGAAACACTATACTACCTCATTATAGTTCATTAGTAGGGAAAAACATCATACTTCCTCAATATAGTTGTTTAGTATGGAGAAACACTAAACTACCGCTATATAGTTGTTTAGTAGGTAGAAAAATTATACAACCTCATTATACTTGTTTAGTAGGCAGAAACACCATACTACCTCAGCATAGTTGTTTAGTATGGAGAAACACTATAAAAACTCATTATAGTTGTTTAGTAGGTAAAAACATTATACTACCTCATTACAGTTGTATAGTTATAGAAAGAAACACTTTACCTCATCATAGTTGTTTAGTAGGGAAAAACATTATGCTACCTCATTATAGTTGTTTAGTACGGGGAAACACTATATTAATTGTTTCGTAGGGAGAAACTCTTTTCTACCTCATTATAGTTGTTTAGTAGGGATAAATACAGTTGAAGCCGGAAGTTTATATACACCTGAGCCAAATACATTTAAACTCAGTCTTTCACAATTCCTGACATTTAATCTGAGTAAAGATTCCATGTCTTAGGTCATTTGGAATCACCACTTTATTTTAGGAATGTGAAATGTCAGAATAATAGTAGAGAGAAAATTATTTATTTAAGCTTTTATTTCTTTCATCACATTCCCAGTGGGTCAGAAGTTTACATACATTCAATTAGTATTTGGTAGCATTGCCTTTAGATTGTTTAACTTGGGTCAAACGTTTCAGGTAGCCTTCCACAAGCTTCCCACAATAAGTTGGGTGAATTTTGGCCCATTCCTCCTGACAGAGCTGGTGTAACTGAGTCAGGTTTGTAGGCCTCCTTCCTCACACATGTTTTTTCAGTTCTGCTCACAAAGTTTCTATAGAATTGAGGTCTCATTCCAATACCTTGACTTTGTTGTCCTTAAGCCATTTTGCCACAACTTTAGAAGTATGCTTGGGGTTATTGTCCATTTGGAAGACCCATTTGCGACCAAGCTTTAACTTCCTGACTGATGTCTTGAGATGTTGCTTCAATATATCCACATAATTTCCCCTCCTCATGATGCCATCTATTTTGTGAAGTGGACCTGTCCCTCCTGCAGCAAAGCACCACCACAACATGATGCTGCCATCCCCGTGCTTTACGGTTAGGATGGTGTTCTTCGGCTTGCAAGCCTCCCCCTTTTTCCTCCAAACATAACGATGGTCATTATGGCCAAACAGATCTTTTTTTGTTTCATCAGACCAGAGGACATTTCTCCAAAAAGTATGATCTTTGTCCCCATGTGCATTTGCAAACCGTAGTCTGGCTTTTTTTATGGCGGTTTTGGAGCAGTGGCTTCTTCCTTGCTGAGCGGCCTTTCAGGTTATGCCGGTTTAGGACTCATTTTACTGTTGCTCTTGATACTTTTGTACCTGTTTCCTCCAGCATCTTCACAAGGTACTTTGCTATGGTTTTGGGATTGATTTGCACTTCTCACACCAAAGTATGTTCATCTCTAGGAGACACAACGCGTCTCCTACCTGAGCGGTGTGACGGCTGCGTGGTCCCATGGTGTTTATACTTGCGTACTATTGTTTGTTCAGATGAATGTGGTACCTTCAGGCGTTTGGAAATTGCTCCCAAGGATGAACCAGACTTGTGGAGGTCTACCATTTGTTTTCTGAGGTCTTGCTGATTTATTGTGATTTTCCCACGATGTCAAGCAAAGAGGCACTGAGTTTGAAGGTAGGCCTTGAAATACATCCACAGGTGCACCTCCAATTGATCAGAATCTTCTAAAGCCTTGACATAATTTTCTATAATTTTCCAAGCTGTTTAAAGGCACAGTCAACTTAGTGTATGTAAACTTCTGATCCACTGGAATTGTGATACAGTGAATTATAAGTGAAATAATCTGTCTGTAAACAATTGTTGGAAAAATTAATTGTGTCATGCACAAAGTAGATGTCTTAACTGACTTGCCAAAACTATAGTTTGTTAACAAGAAAATGGTGGAGTGGTTGAAAAATGAGTTTTAATGACTCCAACCTAAGTGTATGTAAACTTCAGACTTCAACTGTATATACTACCTCATTTAGTAGGGAGAAACACTATACTACCTCATTATAGTTATTTAAAAGGCAGAAACACTATACTACCTCATTATAGTTGTTTAGTAGGGAATAACACTATATTACCTCATTACAGTTGTTTAATAGGGAGATACACGATACGACTTGTCTAGTAGGGAGAAACACTATACTACCTCATGATAGTTGTTTAGTAGGGAAAACTGTCACGCCCTGACCTTAGAGAGCCGTTTTATTTCTCTATTTGGTTAGGTCAGGGTGTGATGTGGCGTGGGCATTCTATGTTCTATTTTCTATGTTTTGTATTTCTTTGTTTTGGCCGGGTATGGTTTTCAATCAGGGACAGCTGTTTATCGTTGTCTCTGATTGGGAACCATACTTAGGCAGCCCTTTTACCCACCTGTCTTTGTGGGTAGTTAACTTTGTTTGTGGTGCATAGCCCTTAAGCTTCACGGTTGTTTTTGTATTGTTTATTGTTTTTGTCGGCGTCATCCTAATAAAAAGGAATATGTACGCTCACCACGCTGCACTTTGGTCTACTTCATTCTACGACCGTGACAGAAACATGATACTACCTCATTATTTTCCTAGCCACCGTGCTTCTACACCTGCATTGCTTGCTGTTTGGGGTTTTAGGCTGGGTTTCTGTACAGCACTTTGAGATATCAGCTGATGTACGAAGGGCTATATAAATACATTTGATTTGATCTATAGTTGTTTAGTAGCGAGAAACACTATGCTACCTCATTATATTTGTTCAGTAGGGTGAAACACTATACTACCTCATTTTAGTTGTTTGGTAGGTGGAAAGATTATACTACCTCATTTTAGTAGTTTGGTAGGTTGAAAGATTTTACTACCTCATTATAGTTGTTTAGTAGGGAGAAACCTTATACTACGTCATTATAGTTGTTTGGTAGGTAGAAACATTATACTACCTCATTTTAGTTGTTTGGTAGGTAGAAACATTATACTACGTCATTATAGTTGTTTGGTAGGTAGAAACATTATACTACCTCATTTTAGTTGTTTGGTAGGTAGAAACATTATACTACCTCATTATAGTTGTTTGGTAGGTAGAAACATTATACTACCTCATTTTAGTTGTTTGTTAGGTAGAAACATTATACTACCTCATTATAGTTGTTTGGTAGGTAGAAACACTATACTACCTCATTATAGTTGTTTGGTAGGTAGAAACATTATACTACCTCATTATAGTTGTTTGGTAGGTAGAAACATTATACTACCTCATTTTAGTTGTTTGGTAGGTAGAAACATTATACTACCTCATTATAGTTGTTTGGTAGGTAATATATAATATAATAATATATGCCATTTAGTAGGTAGAAACATTTTATCCAAAGCTCATTTACAGTTGTTTGTGTGCAACATTATACTACCTCATTATAGTTGATTAGTAGGTAGAAGGCTATTTAACCGTAATAACAACCACAAAGTTCTAAGACAATCTGTCAAGCAATCAGGAGTTTAAATCTCCCTGAAATAAATACCAATAGCTTCACATTTCTATATAAATGCGACATACTATGAAATCCTCTTCCTCGTACCAGGGCATGTGTATTGTGTGCCGTTTTTGCATAGCAACACACATCTGCCAACAATTACAATGAGGATAATACAATCTTCAGTTTGTGATCAATGGAAGAGTCTTATGGAAAATATTATTCTTGGTTAGGATTGTTTTGAACCATCTAAAACGTACTTTTGGCACTGTGTATTTGGGTGGGGTGGGCCTATAGCTATGTGGGTGACGGGGGACAATAAGGCTGTTTGTTACTTACCGCAAATTTAAGACTGGTGTGTATGTGTGTTGCTCAGTCTACCTCTATTCCGATGTCTAATTAAGGACTTACAGTATTATGACTGAAGTACGTACAACATAATCATCTTTCTGTGAGCAATAGAAAATAGTATAATCAATGTATCATGTATTTATGGTGTAGTAATTAATTCCATGATATTACATGAAGAGGGTGTGAACTAGTCTTTTCTGTTAGGGGACATCTTCATGTGTCCAGTCCTTACCGGAGCCCCTGCTAGTGACGGTGACACACAGGCAGTAATCCAGGCAGTGTAGAAATCATGTTTCATACCCTTCTGTACATTCATGTTCTTCCTCATATCATCCTATTTCTATACGTAGTGTGAGGCACATATTAGTACCGTATCATATTATATTTATGCCCAATAGTAAGTGATTGATGCATTTAAGTTGTCAATAACTGTTCACTCATCACATCAAACATAGCCATGCAGGCAGGAGATGCATGCCACGATGTCATGCATGTGGCAGAGAAGTCATAGGTTAAGACAGAGATGGTTGTTTAGCTCCTAAACATGACAGATCTCTTTCTTCTATGAAAGAAAATGTGTCTTTTAAAGATATTCTTAGAATGTGTGTGTGTGTGTGTGTGTGTGTGTGTGTGTGTGTGTGTGTGTGTGTGTGTGTGTGTGTGTGTGTGTGTGTGTGTGTGTGTGTGTGTGTGTGTGTGTGTGTGTGTGTGTGTGTGTGTGTGTGTGTGTGTGTGTGGTAATGGTTTAAGGTCCAATGCATCTGTTTTTATCTTATTATCAAATCATTTCTGGGTAACAATTAAGTACCATACTGTGATAGTTTTCAATTAAAATGGTCAAAAAAAATAAACAAAAATTGCTTCTTAGTGAAGAGAAATTTCTCAAGCAAGAATTTTGCTAGGACTGTCTGGGAGTGGTCTTAGTGGGGAGGGGAAAACTGAAAACTAGCTGTGATTGGCAGAATTTTTTTCTTTTTTTCTTATTGCTCTATTAACTAATTTACCAGCCAAAACTCCACCCCACCAAAACAAGCAGATATTTCAGGCCCCTTTCAAGAAGCTCTTACACTATAAGGGCATTATCATAAGTTTCACAATTTCACAGAATATTCTAAACTCATAGTGTGGAAATATATGTAAAACACAGGCAAATCACGTTTTTGACTGCACTGGGCCTTTAAGAGTGTGTGTTTTGGACACAGAGACTATGGATACAGTGTGGAGAAAGAGGTGGTTGTTTAGACAGGGATGAGAAAAGCACATGATCATCACTTTCTCTTTCTTTCACCTCAGGGATAGACAGAACACTCCTTATCTGTTCTCTACTAGTCAGGGGAGAAGGGAAGGTTTGTTGTGTTGAACAAGGAGGCAAAAAGGGAGAGGCAATCCAGTCCCCAATAAAAACAATTTAAAAAAGGAAATATCATTTTTTAAACTTTCCATTTCGAAGTACGTTGGCATCTCATCACCACATCTAAATGGAACATTTCTTCACTAATCCTAAAATCCTTAAAACATAATCAATCCCAACCAATCGAATCTCGAATGATAGTAGGTATCATCTTATCATCATGTTTTTATCACATTTTATGTGATCATTACAAAGTCTATCTATAAATGTAACAAATAGACACTTGGGTGGTGGTGTATCTAAGACACTTGGGTTGTGGTGTGTCTAAGATTGATAAGCGCAAGGTTTTAGTTTTGCAACAACAAATAACTAGGGTAAGGATTCTTGCTTTATTTACTTTGATAAGCAAACACTATTGACGACTAATCTAGTTGTTCATGCATCATCTGAGACTAACAATATCTGCGACCAAATGACACTTTAAAACCCATGGAATGGCACTCAGATCTGAGGTTACAGGAATTATGAGGGAACTACTTGGCCATCATCTTGATTTCAGCTGAAGTATATCTTGGACCTGCATACATTGTGTACACAAAGATATAAAAAAAATAAGATTGACGACTTGAAGACGTTTCACTGTAATGCATGAGCTGGGCTATCTACACACCACATCACATCACTGTGACGATAAGGCTGGAAACATTGACACAGAGACACAGTCCAATACAAAATGGCATTACAGAACAAGCAACACGGAGGCATTTTGCAAAAACAATATAAAAACAACAACAATCCAAAACACACAGAATATATTAATAATGAATAATAGATATCTACCCCAAAAATGTGTTGTTGGTTAGAACAGGCATTGGTTATTGTGTGGTGTCACTGATCATAGGTCAGCATTGAGTTTTTTCCTGTAATGGTTAAGGTTAGGATTTAGGTGAATGTAAACTGATCCTAGATCTGCACCTAAGAGCAACCTCTACCTGCAGTGCATTTGTCTGACTCATGATGAAATGGCTAGACGGAATATCCCAGAGAGTTAGTAACAGTGCCCCCTGTAGCCCTGTAGGCCGGTCCCTGCCCATCCCCACCTCCAAAGTCAGACTGCCTCTTAGCTGCCCTCTCCAGTGCCAGGGCGGTCTTCTGGGTCCTGGTTAGGACCTCCTCCAGTTGCCCTCGCAATGCCTGAACAGAGTCCAGTTCTGTGAGCAGGGCCTGGGTCTTCTCTGAGCTGCTGGGAGAGGGGCAATGACACAATGCACAAACACAAATGTCCTCAAAACTGATTGCATGGTTTTAACAGTTTTACCTGGCCTACAACTGTATATAACAATGTCTAACGACACTGAAGCTTCGTATGTACCTGCCTGTCAACAAATGTGTGTATTCTTAGATATCCAGGTGTGTGTATTGTTAGGTACCCAGGTGTGCATTGTTAGGTACCCAGATTTGTGTATTGTTAGGTACCCAGATGTGTGTATTCTTAGCCTCAGTAAAGGCCTGTCTTCTACCTGTCTCCTCTAGTCTGGATGTGGCTCAGACTCTGGTACAGCCTCTTCTCTGCCCTCAAAGCATTGTTCAGCCTGTGGTACTCATTGACCAACTGTTCCAACACACTCTGACAGAGAGGGAAGGAGAAGGTGGAGGAAGAGACAGAGCGAGAGACGGAACGAGAGAGAGAGAGAAATTGTTGACACACACTCCACTCGGTAGGCTAGACACCCGACCTTAACAAGGACAATGTTGTAGGCAATAAAGAATTTAGGCAGAGAGGGATACCTGGTGGTCAGTGCTGGAGGGCTGGTCCCTGACTGTTATTTCTGGGGCCAGGATCTTAAATCTATCCTCCTGCTTTTGGGCCTGCTGCTGGCCCTGTGTGAGAGCTGAGCGCAGGGCTGAGAGCTCCAGCTGAGCCTCCCTCTCTTTCTTCCTGACCAGCTCCAGCTCTTCCTGGATGGCATGTACCTCTGCTGCCCCCTCTGGTGTGGAGGGCTCCATGCTCTCCTCCTGTCCCTGCATCAGACTCTGTAGAGGGAGGACCGTGTTATGTTATGACAGTTTTACTACTTGAGACTCTGTTGAAAGTTTTTTGGTATGGTACTCATGTGTGCTTGTGTGAGTCTAGTCTAAATTATATAAGCTAGCGTGGAAATGTACAGTTTCATAACAGACTGACAGAGAGAGAGAGAGAGAGAGAGAGAGAGAGAGAGAGAGAGAGAGAGAGAGAGAGAGAGAGAGAGAGAGAGAGAGAGAGAGAGAGAGAGAGAGAGAGAGATTCACAAAATGTGTTCTCCAGTGTCCCAGAATTTACCTGGATAAAAGTCTCTTTCTCTTTTAGTAGGTTCTGCAGTCGCTCTGCCTCTCCCGTTCTCTCCCTCTCTCTCTCCTTCCGCAGCTCACCCATCTCCCGTTCCCGTGATGACAGCTGCCTGTGCAGCTCCTGCAGCTGGCCTGTCCGCTCGCCAATCACCTGGGAAAGCCTATCAGAGCAGTCCTGAGAGAGAGAGGTGAAAAAAGAAAAGAGAATCTGAAATCGACTATCGCTTTATATGTCCATTCTACAGTATATCATTCAATTTCTATAATATACTACTGGATGTCTATCCCCTATCACTGCTGTTGGGCTGGGTGCACTGAAAAGCTAATATGAGATGATTCTCAGAGACAGGTCCTAGATCAGTGGTGTGTGTGTGTGGTACCTGTATGTACTGGTCCTTGGTGCTGATGGTGCTGAGCAGGTCCTGGACCTGTGCTTGGTGTTCGTGGCTCTGGCGGTTGCGGTCTGACAGAAGTTCCTGGAACAGTTTCTCCTTCAGTGCGAGGCGAGCCTTCAGCTCCTCCACCACCTCACTGGGGCCTGCCTGGACCTTAGCCAGGAGGGCTGCCGTCAGGTCCTGCACTCAGTCAGACAGACAGACAGACAGACAGACAGACAGACAGACAGACAGACAGACAGACAGACAGACAGACAGACAGACAGACAGACAGACAGACAGACAGACAGACAGACAGACAGACAGACAGACAGACAGACAGACAGACAGACAGACAGACAGACAGACAGACAGACAGACAGACAGACAGTGGGTCAGACAGACAGACAGACAGACAGACAGACAGACAGACAGACAGACAGACAGACAGACAGACAGACAGACAGACAGACAGACAGACAGACAGACAGACAGACAGACAGACAGACAGACAGACAGACAGACAGACAGACAGACAGACAGACAGACAGACAGACAGACAGACAGACAGACAGACAGACAGACATTATCAGTACACCTGTTGTATTTGTAAGGGTCAGATATAAGAGCAGGGTTTTATTGTTGGACTAGTATTGCAAGTCACTTATTTCAGCCAACAATGAAGAGATTCAACAATGGGCAGAAATTAGTAGAGTGGTTGTACTTTGGTTACAAGAGCAAACAGAATGCAAACTGGTGCTATAGCCAGTCCTCACTAGGGTAGATTTAGTTTAGCGTGTGTGTGTGTGTCTGGGGAACAGTGGGTTAACTGCCTTGCTCAGGGGAAGAACGACAGATTTTCACCTTGTCAGCTCAGGGACTTGATCCAGCAACCTTCCAATTACTGGCCCAACACTAACCACTAGGCTACCTGCCATATGTGTACTGTATGTGGGTGTGTTTACCTGTGTCTCCCGGCTGCGTGTCTGCAGGGCAGACTGTAGCTGGTTGATGAGTGTGTCTCTCTCTCTCAGAGTGCTCTTCTCTCTCTCCTCACTCTGCTGCTGGAGCCACTGCAGGTTCCTGTGGGCTTCTGCTGCCTGCTCCACATCCAGCTCCTTACCCCGCACCAACGCATCCAGACTCTATACAAACACACAGTCTAAACATATCAATGTACTGTAGGACACACAGTCTAAACATATCAATGTACTGTAGGACACACAGTCTAAACATATCAATGTACTGTAGGACACACAGTCTAAACATATCAATGTACTGTAGGACACACAGTCTAAACATATCAATGTACTGTAGGACACACAGTCTAAACATATCAATGTACTGTATAAACTCTAGATGTACTTGTGCGTGTATTTCTTTCTTTAGTGTGTGTGTGTGTGTGTGTGTTCGTCGTGTGTGTGTGTGTGTGTGTGTGTGTGCAAATGTGTGTGTGTACCGTGATGGTCTCCTGGTTGTTGAGCAGTATGCAGCGGAGTCTCTCCAGGTCTCGTTCTTTCTCTCGGAGGGCCAGCTGTAGTCTCCTCACCTGCTCCTCCCTCTCCTCCAGACAACGGAACTTCTCATCTATAGACCGCTGGACAGAGAGAAAGAACATATAGTATTATTATTATCTTTATGATCATGATCAGTATTATCATTATTATTATTATGATCAGTATTATTATTATTATGATCAGTATTATTATTATGATCAGTATTATTATTATTATGATCAGTATTATTATTATTATTATTATGATCAGTATTAGTATTATGGTGATCAGTATTATTATTATTATGATCATTATTATTATTATTATTATGATCAGTATTAGTATTATTATGATCATTATTATTATTATTATTATGATCAGTATTAGTATTATTATGATCAGTATTATTATTATTATGATCATTATTATTATTATTATTATGATCAGTATTAGTATTATTATGATCAGTATTATTATTATTATTATTATGATCAGTATTAGTATTATGGTGATCATTATTATTATTATTATTATGATCATATTTTTATTTTTATTATGATCATGCTAGTATTATTATTATGATCAGTATTATTATTATTAGTTGTAGTATTATGATCTTATTATTATGATCATCATTATTAGCCAACTGACATTTACTCCTGAGGTGCTGACCTGTTGCACCCTTGACAACTACTGTGATTATTATTATTTGACAATGCTGGTCATCTATGAACATTTGAACATCTTGGCCATGTTCTGTTAAAATCTCCACCCGGCACAGCCAGAAGAGGACTGACCACCCCACATAGCCTGGTTCCTCTCTAGGTTTCTACCTAGGGTTTGGCCTTTCTAGGGAGTTTTTCCTAGCCACCATGATTCTACACCTGCATTGCTTGCTGTACAGCACTTTGAGATATCAGCTGATGTAGGAAGGGCTATATAAATCAATCAATATTGTTGTTATGATCATTATTAGTATTATTATGATCAGTATTATTATTATATTGTAATTATTATCAGTATTGTTATTATTATTCTCTTATTATTAGCATTACATAATTGTGATCTTATTATTGTTATGTTATTATTATTATTATGATTATTATTATGATTATTATGATCATTATCATTATTATTATCCAGTATGTGTGTGTGTTCTTACCTCCAGTGCTCTGTCCCTGTCCTTGATGCGTTCTCTCAGTTTGTCCATCAGAATATCTCTGGGTTTGGAGCTGTCTACTGATTCCAGGAGCTCAGAGTACTCCTACACACACAGAGCGAGATAGGGTTAGTGTATGTGTTTATGTCTGTATGTGTGTGCACTAATGTGTATGTTCAGTGTGTGTGTGTCTGTGTTTGTGTGACTGTGTGTGTGAATGTGTGTCTCACCTGTAGCTGGCTCTCCTTGTCCTGTAGGGAGAGTTTGAGCTGTGTGATGTTCTTGTCTCTCTCCTGAACCTCCATGTGGTTCTCTGCCTCGCTCTCCTTCTGCTGAGCCTCTTTAGCCTGCAGCGCAGAGCGGGACTGAGCCAGGGCACTGAGCAAGTCCTACGGTTGGACAGAGGATAGGTTACACACACCTCCTACATGACAGGGGTCCGGACACACGCACGCACACGGACGGACGGACGCACGCACACACACACTGACCTGGTTGTGTTTGTCGGTGACCTCCCTGTGCTGCAGTGCCTCCTTTAGGTCAGAGTGGAGTCTGTCTTTAGCTCTGGTCAGGTCCTCAGCCTGTCTCTGGCTCTGTCTTTGCGCTCTATGACTGGCTTCCAGCTCCAGACCCAGGGTAAACAGAGAGCTATGTACCCCCACTAACTCACACTGCAGCTGGGCTAGACCCGCAACCTCACTGCCCCCCTCTGGAGCCTGGGAGAGCAGACCAAACAAACAAGAACCACTGGGGTTAGTCTGGCCATGGGGAGGAAGGGTGTCTGTCTCCATCTATCTATCAACAGTTGGGTTATTATGGCTCTTCATTAACCGGTATCCTGCTCAGTGTTTTATCGGGATCTGTCTGGGGTGTGTGAGGTCTCACCTGATGTTGCGTGATCTGGTTGTGGTGGGCCATCTCTCTCAGTTTACACAGTGTGGTGTTCTGCCCTTCAATTAACTGGTACAGCTCCTGGACCTGAGGAGGAATATTCAGTAGTGTAAAGTACTTCAATAAAAATACTTTAATTAAAGTACAACTTAAGTTGTTTTGGGGGGTGTTTGTACTTTACTATTGATATTTTTGACTACTTTTACTTTTACTTCAGTATATTTCTAAAGAAAATAATTTACTTTTTACTCCATACATTTTACCTGACATCAAAAGCACTTGTTACCTTTTGAATGCTTAGCAGGACAGAAAAACGGTCCAATGCACTTATCAAGAGAACATTAGTCACCCTGCTTTCTCTGATCTGGCAGACCCACGGACTCATGAAACACACATGCTTTGTTTGTAACTTATGTCTGAGTGTTTGAGAGTGCCCCTTGCTATCCATAAATTAAAAATATTTGCTTAATATAAGGAATTTGAAATGATTTATACTTTAAATTTTTACTTTTGATACTTATGTATATTTGAGCAATTACATTTACTTTTGATACTTAAGTATATTTAAAACCAAATGTACTCAAGTAGTATTTTACTGGGTGACTTTCACTTTTACGTGAGTCATTTTCTATTAAGGTATCTTTACTTTTACTCAAGTATGACAATTGGGTACATTTTCCTCCACTGGGAATATTCTGTAAATCACTGCTGATGAAATGGTTGGTCTCTGTAGCTGAGTTGATAGCGCATGGTACTGCAATCCCAGGATTGTGGGTTTAATTCCCGGGACCACCCAAACGTCTGCATGGCTAACTGTAAGTCACTTTGGATAAAAGTGTCTTCTAACTGGCACATATTAGTATTATTTTAGTCACTAGGTCATCTCAAATGTTTCTAGGGCGGTGATGTAAATTCATGGTAGACCACACACACCTCGTTGTCCTTGGTACTGACAGAGTCGGTCAGGCCCTGGATGGTGTGTTCCTGGTTCTGAGCTGCCTGACGGATAGAACGCAGATCACACTCCATCTCACTGAGCTTCTCCTGCAGCTTCTGGAGAGGTGGAGAGGGAGAGGGAAGAGGGAGAGGGAAGAGGGAGAGGGACAGGGAGAGGGAGAGGGAGACGGAGAGGGAGAGGGAGACGGAGAGGGAGAGGGAGAGGGAGAGAGGCACACACAGGAGAGGGATGGGGAGAGGGAGGGAGAGGGAGAGGGAGAGGGAGAGGGAGAGGGAGAGGGAGAGGGAGAGGGAGAGGGAGAGGGAGAGGGAGAGGGAGAGGGAGAGGGAGAGGGAGAGGGAGAGGGACGAGAGGGACACAGGAGAGGGATGGGGAGAGGGAGGGAGAGGGAAAGGGAGAGGGAGAGGGAGAGGGAGAGGGAGAGGGAGAGGGAGAGGGAGAGGGAGAGGGAGAGGGAGAGGGAGAGGGAGGGGAGAGGGCACACACAGGAGAGGGATGGGGAGGGGAGAGGGAGAGGGAGAGGGAGAGGGAGAGGGAGAGGGAGAGGGAGAGGGAGAGGGAGAGGGAGAGGGAGAGGGAGAGGGAGAGGGAGAGAGGCACACACAGGAGAGGGAGAGGGAGAGGGAGAGGGAGAGGGAGAGGGAGAGGGAGAGGGAGAGGGAGAGGGAGAGGGAGAGAGGCACACACAGGAGAGGGAGAGAGGCACACACAGGAGAGGGAGAGGGAGAGGGAGAGGGAGGGGGAGAGGGAGAGGGAGAGGGAGAGGGAGAGGGAGAGGGAGGGAGAGGGAGAGGGAGAGGGAGAGGGAGAAGGAGAGGGAGAGGGAGAGAGGCACACACAGGAGAGGGATGGGGAGAGAGAGGGAGGGAGAGGGAGAGGGAGAGGGAGAGGGAGAGGGAGAGGGAGAGGGAGAGGGAGAGGGAGAGGGAGAGGGAGAGGGGCACACACAGGAGAGGGATGGGGAGAGGGAGAGGGAGAGGGAGAGGGAGAGGGAGAGGGAGAGGGAGAGGGAGAGGGAGAGGGAGAGGGAGAGGGAGAGGGAGAGGGAGAGGGAGAGGGGAGAGGGAGAGGCACACACAGGAGAGGGATGGGGAGAGGGAGGGAGAGGGAGAGGGAGAGAGGCACACACAGGAGAGGGATGGGGAGAGGGAGAGAGGAGAGAGAGAGAGAGAGAGAGAGAGAGAGAGAGAGAGAGAGAGAGAGAGAGAGAGAGAGAGAGAGAGAGAGAGAGAGGGGGAGGGAGGGAGGGAAGAGGGAGAGGGAAGAGGGAGAGGGAGAGGGAGAGAGAGAGGGAGAGGGAGAGAGAGAGGGAAGAGGGAGAGGGAGAGGGAGAGAGAGAGGGAGAGGGAGAGGGAGAGGGAGAGAGAGGAGAGGGAGAGGGAGAGGGAGAGGGAAGAGGGAAGAGGGAGAGGGAGAGGGAGAGGGAGAGGGAGAGGGAGAGGGAGAGGGAGGGAGGGAGAGGGAGAGGGAGAGGGAGAGAGGCACACACAGGAGAGGGAGAGGGAGAGGGAGAGGGAGAGGGAGAGGGAGAGGGAGAGGGAGAGGGAGAGGGAGAGGGAGAGGGAGAGGGAGAGAGGAGAGGGAGAGAGGCACACACAGGAGAGGGAGAGGGAGAGGGAGAGGGAGAGGGAAGAGGGAGAGGGAAGAGGAAGTTGGAGAGGGAGAGGGAGAGGGAGAGGGAGAGGGAGAGGGAGAGGGAGAGGGAGAGGGAGAGGGAGAGGGAGAGGGAGAGGGAGAGGGAGAGGGAGAGGGAGAGGGAGAGAGAGAGGGAGAGGGAGAGGGAGAGGAAGTTGGAGAGGGAGACATGTAATCTTATGTGCTCCAATGTTTCTCTATAGCAGTGCTGTTTGGTGTGTGCGCGTGAGTGTGTGTGCGCATTCATATATGTGTGCGCTGAGTGTGCACGTGTGAATGCACATGCTTGTGTGCATGTGTGTGTGTTGTATGGATGGGTAATGTCTCTGTGTAGCTGTGCTGTTTGGTGTGTGTGTGTTGTATGGATGTGTAATGTCTCTGTGTAGCTGTGCTGTTTGGTGTGTGTGTGTTGTATGGATATGTAATGTCTCTGTGTAGCTGTGCTGTTTGGTGTGTGTAGAACCATGCCCCAGGACTACCTGACATGATGACTCCTTGCTGTCCCCAGTCCACCTGGCCATGCTGCTGCTCCAGTTTCAACTGGCCTGGGCCCTAGGACCATGTCCCAGGACTACCTGACATGAGGACTCCTTGCTGTCCCCAGTCCACCTGGCCATGCTCCTGCTCCAGTTTCAACTGTTCTGCCTTACTATTATTCAACCATGCTGGTCATTTATGAACATTTGAACATCTTGGCCACGTTCTGTTATAATCTCCACCTGGCACAGCCAGAAGAGGACTGGCCACCCCACATATGCTCTCTCTAATTCTCTCTTTCTTTCTCTCTCTCGGAGGACCTGAGCCCTAGGACCGTGCCCCAGGACTACCTGACATGATGGCTCCTTGCTGTCCCCAGTCCATCTGACTGTGCTGCTGCTCCAGTTTCAACTGTTCTGCCTTATTATTATTTGACCATGCTGGTCATTTATGAACATTTGAACATCTTGGTCATGTTCTGTTATAATCTCTACCCGGCACAGCCAGAAGAGGACTGGCCACCCCACATAGCCCGGTTCCTCTCTAGGTTTCTTCCTAGGTTTTGGCCTTTCTAGGGAGTTTTTCCTAGCCACCGTGCTTTTACACCTGCATTGTTTGCTGTTTGGGGTTTTAGGCTGGGTTTCTGTACAGCACTTTGAGATATCAGCTGATGTACGAAGGGCTATATAAATAAATTTGATTTGATTTGATTTGATTTGTGTGTTGTATGGATGTGTAATGTCTCTGTGTAGCTGTGCTGTTTGGTGTGTGTGTGTTGTATGGATATGTAATGTCTCTGTGTAGCTGTGCTGTTTGGTGTGTGTGTTGTATGGATGTGTAATGTCTCTGTGTAGCTGTGCTGTTTGGTGTGTGTGTGTTGTATGGATATGTAATGTCTCTGTGTAGCTGTGCTGTTTGGTGTGTGTGTTGTATGGATGTGTAATGTCTCTGTGTAGCTGTGCTGTTTGGTGTGTGTGTTGTATGGATATGTAATGTCTCTGTGTAGCTGTGCTGTTTGGTGTGTGTGTTGTATGGATGTGTAATGTCTCTGTGTAGCTGTACCGTGTTGTTGGCCTCACTCTCCTGGATCTTGGTCTGCAGGGACTGGACCTGGAGCTGGGCCTTCTGCAGCTCACTGATACACTGACCTGCTGCACATTCATACTGGTTCAACTGGCTATGCTGCTCCTCGATCAGAGTCTGGAATACACACACACACACACACACACACACACACACACACACACACACACACACACACACACACACACACACACACACACACACACACACACACACACACACACACACACACACACACACACACACACAGGTTAACCTGCTGTAGCCAGACTAAACAGAATTACAATCCAACCTGCACCAAGCTGGGCTGCAGGGTTAGAGTCAATTCCAGGAAGAACACTTTTACCAGCTAGGCTGGATTTGACATGGAATTGACCCCAACCTTGCAGTGCCGTGTTGGTAACTGGACCAAACATTATGTTCACTCATCTGTGTTACTAAAAGCAGATTTATCCTGAGGATATTCTCTTGTGTGTGTGTGTGTGTATGTGTCTGTGTCTGTGTGTGTGCGTGTGTGTGTAGGGGGGCTGTATCTAGTGCTCTGTGCTGCTCTTAACCTATCTTACATAACCAGTGTGTTAGCATCACTCTTTCAGCATTAACATGTCAGCACTCACATCCTATATTTATAGGTTCTCGCTACGCTACTCTACACGACATTACCCTACGCTACATTACACTATCCTATGCTACTCTACATTACCCTACGCTACATTACACTACCCTATGCTACCCTACATTACCCTACGCTACATTACACTACCCTATGCTACTCTACATTACCCTACGCTACATTACACTATCCTATGCTACTCTACATTACCCTACGCTACATTACACTATCCTATGCTACTCTACATTACCCTACGCTACATTACACTACCCTATGCTACCCTACGCTACATTACACTACCCTATGCTACCCTACATTACCCTATGCTACATTACACTACCCTATGCTACGCTACCCTACGCTACCCTAAATTACCCTACGCTACATTATACTACACTACCCAATGCTACGCTACTCTACATTACCCTACGCTACGCTACACTACATTACACTACCCTATGCTACCCTACATTACCCTATGCTACATTACACTACCCTATGCTACGCTACCCTAAATTACCCTACGCTACATTATACTACACTACCCAATACTACGCTACTCTACATTACCCTACGCTACACTACATTACACTACCCTACATTACACTACGCTATGCTACACACACACACACACACACACACACACACACACACACACACACACACACACACACACACACACACACACACACACACACACACACACACACACACACACACACACACACACACACACACACACACACACCTCTAATGTGCATCTTCTCTGGAGAGGTTTAGGTGATGGAGATGGACAGCTGGATTACCCAGCTAATTAGCTAGGGGTATGGAGAGAATGGGAATATTCTCACGGTTGGAAGCACTGCACTGTGTGCTGGATTCACAGACTACCAAGTAACCTCCTGGAATATTCTTTGCATCTAACAGATTATTAAATATGCCACAAATACGATTTGTAGTAAAATAAGGTATCCTATTGAAAGAAAAACACTCCTTCTGATTTCAGTATCTGGCAACTTTGAGCAAAGACAATAAAATGAGATTAGTGAGCCGATGTCCAGAGCTGGCTGGAGAGCTGCTGTGGTATACCTGGTGGGGGCATGGGGGAGGACACTCATGATACAGATCCTCCCACAGCTCCTCCATCTCAGCCAGGTCCAGACCCCCATCCATCTCACTGTCCAGCCTGATCAGAGGGGCCTCCACGTCAGATACATGGCCATGGATCTCCCCCTCTCCATTCGGACCTCGATGCAGCAACCCCAAGGCCGGCTCATAGAAGCTAGAGCCTCCATCGCTGGGGCTCTGTCTGAGCAGCACAGGCAATCTGCTTCCCTTGGGGCTCTGGACAGGCCGGTACACACAGTTCTGGACCAGGTCGAGGGCCAGGGAGAGGTGGGATGCGGATCTCAGCGGGGTCACCAGGTCGTGCTCCTCAGACAGGGAGTCAGAGAACCGGTCATCCAGGGGGTCCCCTAGCCCCTTGGCCCCGTCTTGGATAGCAGACAGCCGGGTAGATTCTCCAGCTATGTCCAGGGAGTCTATGGAGGGGCTGGAGCTGGCTCGACCCGCCAGGGTACGGTCACTGTCTAAAGCCCGGTACTGAAGCTTGGACCCAGGGATCAGTGTGAGCGAGGAGTGGGTCCCCTCTGGCTCTTCCTCCCCTTCTCTACCTCTTTCTACTCCAATCACACTGGCCGAATACCTCGTCGATGGGCTACAGGAAATACTTTGTGCCAACTTCCTTGGTACTTTACACACAGCCTCATAGTCCGAGTCCACGACTCGCCACGCTGTGCACCCTTGGCACTTCCTACGTGAAGGTGTGACTGTCCCACAGCGTTGTGATCCTACAGCCGTCACCTCTGACCCTGGGTATTGAGGGCGATGCCCATGATGAGGATGGAGGTGACCCCCGAACTCCAACCCCTCTTCAGTCCAGGACTCATACAGAGAGTACACCAAGTCCTCCTGGAGCAGAGCACAGTACTTAGCATGGGTCAGACCAGACATGTCCACCATACCTTCCCCCTGTACCCCTCCTCGCGTACCCCCAGGCCCGGTAATGACCCCTCCACCACCGCCACCCTCCTCCCCGTTGGTCTTCCGGTAGAGGCCTCCGATGAGACCCCGTAGCCGGTGTTTCTCCTGGAGCAGCCTCTGCAGCCGTTCGATGGACAGAGCCTCCACACGGGCGACGACCGTATCAAACCTATACATACGCTCCAGTATGAAGGCACACTTGGAGCAGGCAAATTCGCCGCGCCCGTCCCGGGTCAGCTCTCGCCCCAGGGCGTGGGACAGAAGCACTTGGAGGTTGAGTTTGGAGGCGGGGTGGAAGATCCACCTGCGTTGGTTACCGCAGAGCTCACGAGCACAGATACGACACGCCTCCTTCATTCTGATGTCCAGCATTCCACACACACACTCAGACGGAGGCCAATCACCTTAGCTTGAAAACGTTAGTCTAAAAACAAAGGTTCTGGCTGTTTACTGTCAAGTGTCCTATAAATAATAAATAACATTTGATTGATGGAGGTGAATGAGAGGATGCTATTAGCTCCAATATGACTAATGCTCATCCATCAGAAGAATCACTTTAAAACTGTGTATAAGATCATTGAAGGTGGGAATATATTGCATGTAACAGTCCTCTTTCTCTCTCGTCAGAAGATAAATAAATACCACTAAAACTTCCTAAAAACAACAGATAGGCAGTCATTAAGGAAATACTAATATTGGCACTGGTAGGGTGCAGGGAAACGCACACAGCAGCAAGTAAAATAGATGCTCACAAAATCCAATACTCTTGACATAATGACTATTTTTATTTCATAACCCGACCAGCGTTGTTGCTTCAGTAGGACTATGGAGAATTTGGGTGAATTGTAATTGCATATTGCTTGAGCAGAGGGCAGCCAGCAAGTATTCCAGTATCCTTGGTCACCGATTCTGTTGCATTCCGTAATGGATATTCTGAAGCGATAGGTTAGGGAAAAAAGGGAAAAATAAAGTCATTTTGGTGTCATTCCCTAAATACACAAACCACCAGAGTTTTCACTCCAGGCGACTTCATCTCGCGTTTACCAAAACAAGAAAAGCACGCGCACGTTCCGCTGCATTACTTGGTTAGCTGTCATTGGGAGGCTCGCACTGTCAGATAGATTATCACCGGTACATTAGGCTACGGCAGTATCGCTTTAACTGAAGATCGTCACCGCGGATAATTGACACACCAAAACAATTCATTCGGTAGCGGCAATCAGGTCCTCCGCAATCCTTTGACATTCATTCATGATTTACAATGTCAACAGTGGAGTTAGCTCACTTCAGCCTCGCGATCCTTTGGGCACACAATGATGTGGCAGCTTTGTAGCACTGGCTAGACCTGGCTGCAGGCACGGAGCGCACCATTTCATGCAATAGGGGTGCAAGATATCTGATCGTCTATATCAAGGGGTTAAAAAGTGTCCCTATCTGACACGATAATACACGTTATTTTCTTTCATATAATCAGCTACATTTCGGTCAATTTTGTTAAATATGTTGAATAAAATACTTTGACTATCTCTAATGCTCCCCGGGATGCCCTTAGTTATTCTGGTCCACTCTACACTAAGCTTTGTATTCGCTTCAACGAACAGGTGAAATGCATATTACCGTGTAGTAACATGGTGACATTGGTGACGCTCTGAAATGTAAATGACTTTATATTCCCAGTGTTTTGCAAAAACTCTTGTAAACCAGTAGAAATAATCTAAATGAAAACCAATAATAACATCATTTTCTCTGCTTTGTTAATTTCCACCAAGCTATGTTTGTGCTTTTATGGGGTCAATACCAATTACTCAAACAGAACCACATACTCAGTCACAATGTTATTTCGTAAATACAGAATTTGATATCAAATTCAATGTGGAATTGATTCTATATTTAACAAAGCAAAAAAAAACATTTACTTCCTTGGGTAGCATGTTTACACACACACACACACACACACACACACACACACACACACACACACACACACACACACACACACACACACACACACACACACACACACACACACACACACACACACACACACACACACACACACACACACACACACACACACACACACACACACACACACACACACACACACACACACAGCCTGAGGGTTGACTTGAACTTATTTCCACTGAACAGGCCGAGCAGGCTGCATAACCTTTCCTGCCTCATATTGAGCCTCTTCTAAATGCAAATAAGATCTCATAAATACACCTACAAGTAAATTCCATTAATGCAGAGGGGACACATTTTACATGGATTTTCCTATGCCCTATGCCAGGGTTGTGGGATCGATTCCCGGGGCCACCCATATGTAAAATGTATGCATGCATGAAATGTAAGTCGATTTGGATAAAAGCGTCTGTTAAATGGCTTATATTATTATTGTCACGCCTTGGTCATTGTATTTTGTGTTTTTGTTATATGTTTGGGTAGGCCAGGGTGTGACATGGGTTTATATGTTGTTTTTCGTATTGGGGTTTGTAGTATTTGGGATCGCGGCTGATTAGGGGTGTTGTATAGGCTTGGCTGCCTGAGGCGATTCTCAATCAGTCAGGTGATTCTCGTTGTCTCTGATTGGGAACTGTATTTAGGCAGCCTGAGTTTCGCTTTGTATTTCGTGGGTGATTGTTCCTGTCTTTGTGTAGTTTCACCAGATAAGCTGTAATTAGTTTCACGTTCCGTTTGTTGTTTTTGTATTTCAGTTATTTCATGTACCGCTATTCTGTTCATTAAAGTCATGAGTAACCTACACGCTGCATTTCGGTCCGACTCTCTTTCTTCAACAGACTAATGCCGTTACAGAATCACCCACCACTCATGGACCGAGCAGTGTGTAAACTGGCAGGAGCTAAAGGAGGACGTTATGGACGGTAGAGGCATGGATTATACGACGTGGGAAGAAATCGACAGGTGGGCGGCCGACCCAGAGAGAGTGCAGGCGCCCGCCTGGGATTCGCTTCAGCAGTGGAAGAGGGCTACAGGCGAATGGAGTCAAAAAGGAAAACACGGCGACGCAGAGCGAAAACCGAAAGTAACCCCCAATTATTTATTGGGGGAGGGCGCAGAGAGAGAGTGGCTGAGTCAGGGTTCAGACCTGAGCCAACTCTCCCTGTTAATCGTGAAGAGCAGTTGCAGTGGGAGAGGCTGCACCACTTGGAGAATTGGACATGGGAGGAGGAATTAGATGGTAAAGGACCCTGGGCTTAGCCTGGAGAATATCGCCGTCCCAAGGAAGAAATAGAAGCGGCTAAAGCGGAGAGGCGCTGGTATGAGGAGGCAGCACGGCGACGCGGTTGGAAGCCTGAAAAGCAGCCCCCAAAAATTATTGGGGAGGGGCTAGAAGGGAGTATGGTTATGCCAGGTAGGAGACCTGCGCAAACTCCCTGTGCTCACCGTTGGGCTAGAGAGACCGGGCAGGCACCGTGTTATGCTATGGAGCGCACGGTGTTTCCAGTGTGGGTGCAGAGCCAGGTGCGGCACATACCAGCCCTTCCTATTGGCCGGGCTAGAGTGGGCATCGAGCCAGGTAAGCTTGGGCAGGCTCGGTGCTCAAGAGCTCCAGTGCGCCTGCATGGTCCGGTCTATCCAGAGCCACCTTCACACACCAGTCCTCCGGTAGCAGCTCCCCGCACCAGGCTTCCTGTGCGTGTCCTCAATCCAGTACCACCAGTTCCAGCACCACGCACCAGGCTTCCAGTGCGCCTCGCCTGTTCAGCGCAGCCAGCGCTTTTCTCCTCTCCTGCGCTGTAGGAGTCTCCCGCCTGTTTAGCGCAGCCAGAGCTTTTCTCCTCTCCTGCGCTGCCGGAGTCTCCCGTCTGCCCAGCGCCGCCAGTGCTCCCAGTCTGCCCAGCGCCGCCAGTGCTCCCAGTCTGCCCAGCGCCGCCAGTGCTCCCAGTCTGCCCAGCGCCGCCAGTGCTCCCAGTCTGCCCAGCGCCGCCAGTGCTCCCGGTCTGCCCAGTGCCGCCAGACAACCAGTCTCTTCCAGATCTGCCAGACAACCAGTCTCTTCCAGATCTGCCAGACAACCAGTCTCTTCCAGATCTGCCAGACAACCAGTCTCTTCCAGATCTGCCAGACAACCAGTCTCTTCCAGATCTGCTTGTCAACCTGAATCTTCCAGTTGCGCCAGCCAGCCAGGATTTACCGGAGCCTACTACCTGCCTGAGCTTCATCTCAGTACTGGGCTTCCTCTCAGTACTGGGCTTCCTCTCAGTACTGGGATTCCCCTCAGTCCCGGGCTACCCCTCAGTCCCGGGCTACCCCTCTGTCCCGAGCTGCCCCTCTGTCCCGAGCTGCCCCTCTGTCCCGAGCTGCCCCTCTGTCCCGAGCTGCCCCTCTGTCCCGAGCTGCCCCTCAGTCACGAGCTGCTCCTCAGTTATGTGGGGATCTGGGTGAGGACTATTAGGCCATGGTCGGCGGAGAGGGTGGATTATCCCAGGACGCGAAGGGGAGGAACAAGGACATTAATGGAGTGGGGTCCACGTCCCGAGCCAGAACCGCCACCTTGGACAGACGCCCACCCGGACCCTCCCTATGCTTTTGAGGTGTGTCCGGGAGTCCGCACCTTAGGGGGGGGTTCTGTCACGCCTTGGTCATTGTATTTTGTGTTTTTGTTATATGTTTGGGTAGGCCAGGGTGTGACATGGGTTTATATGTTGTTTTTCGTATTGGGGTTTGTAGTATTTGGGATCGCGGCTGATTAGGGGTGTTGTATAGGCTTGGCTGCCTGAGGCGATTCTCAATCAGTCAGGTGATTCTCGTTGTCTCTGCTTGGGAACTGTATTTAGGCAGCCTGAGTTTCGCTTTGTATTTCGTGGGTGATTGTTCCTGTCTTTGTGTAGTTTCACCAGATAAGCTGTAATTAGTTTCACGTTCCGTTTGTTGTTTTTGTCTTTCAGTTATTTCATGTACCGTCATTTCTTTCATTAAAGTCATGAGTAACCAACACGCTGCATTTCGGTCCGACTCTCTTCCTTCAACAGACGAACGCCGTTACAATTATATATCATCAGGCAAATGCTTCCATAATAGCGAAGGTGGATGGTTCCGATGTTTACATTTATATTTTATACGTACATTATTAATAGTTATGGGAAGATAAAAAAACAGATCTGGCATGTATGACATGATTGTATGACATGATTGTATGACATGATTGTATGACATGATTGTATAAGTGAAGATACACTGTAACGGCAGTGGCTCTAGAACTCAACAGATCTCAACAGATGGGCTGGCTACAGCTCTCATCGTGCTGCTTGCTGTTGAGTGTAACAACAAAGTACTTCTATTCTACTCTATACACTTAGGTCCTGGAGTTTTTCCTGTCTGACCACATGTCCTGACCATGTCCTGACCTGGACTCTAGTTATAGCATATAGTCATGTGGTCAAGAATAATTATTGTACTCTATTCTATTCTATTCTATTCTATTCTATTCTATTCTATTCTATTCTAGAACTGTATATCACAGGAGGCCCAGGCACCAGCGCCTTCAACCAGGCGCCTGTCTGTGAGAAATAGACTACAACACAAGGCTATCCATTACAGTTAGTCATCAGGAAGAGTGATTTAAAGCAGAGAGGGAAACACAGTGACACAATAGGACAAGAAGGCCATAAAACCGGTTCCTACGTCTACATATCCTACAAGAACAGAACAAAGAGAGGGGCACTAGTGGTGCAGTATGCACCGACACTGGTGCATGTGGGACTGCTATTGTAGCCTGTGCTGTGAATGGAGGGGTGTAGACAGATATGTTGACATATGAAGGTAAACCGGTTTTTCTAGAAACACGAGGCAACATGAGAGACGCTGCCGCATATAAATTAACTTACTGACAATAAATTAACTTACTGACAATAAATTAACTTACTGACAATAAATTAACTTACTGACAATAAATTAACTTACTGACAATAAATTAACTTACTGACAATAAATTAACGTACTGACAATAAATTGACTTACTGACAATAAATTGACTTACTGACAAGGGCAACCCAATGACATTGAAACATCACATTTGGCCTCAACATTTAAAATATGGTTTGGTTGTGTGAATAAATGAGCTGTATAAAACCACATTACCCAGAATGCTTTAGGCTCATAGGTTTCCACAGTGACCACTGACTGTGTATCCCTGAGGGTGTGCACACAGACAGTCATGCACTCACACTGTGACTGCACATTTCAGATTTGATTCTCAAAATAGCATGCTGCCTCAGAACAGAATGTTACAAATGGCTACTAGGTCCAAGTCTCTCTTGGAAAAGGGATGGGTTCAACCATAAGGGATGGGTTCAACCATAAGGGATGGGTTAAACCAAAAGGGATGGGTTAAACCAAAAGGGATGGGTTAACCCAAAGGGGATAAGTTCAACCAAAAGGGATGGGTTAAACCAAAAGGGATGGGTTAACCCAAAAGGGATGTGTTAATCCAAAAAGGGATGGGTTAAGCCAAAAAGGGATGGGTTAAACCAAAAGGGATGGGTTCAACCAAAAGGGATGGGTTCAACCAAAAGGGATGGGTTAAACCAAAAGGGATGGGTTCAACCAAAAGGGATGGGTTCAACCAAAAGGGATGGGTTAAACAAAAAGGGATGGGTTCAACCAAAAGGGATGGGTTAAACCAAAAGGGATGGGTTCAACCAAAAGGGATGGGTTAAACCAAAAGGGATGGGTTCAACCAAAAGGGATGGGTTCAACCAAAAGGGATGGGTTAAACCAAAGGGGATGGGTTCAACCAAAAGGGATAGGTTAAACCAAAAGGGATGGGTTAACCCAAAGGGGATGGGTTCAACCAAAAGGGATGGGTTAAGCCAAAAAGGGATGGGTTAACCCAAAGGGATGGGTTAACCCAAAGGGGATGGGTTAAACCAAAGGGGATAGGTTACCAAAAGGGATGGGTTAAACCAAAGGGGATAGGTTACCAAAAGGGATGGGTTAAACCAAAGGGGATAGGTTACCAAAAGGGATGGGTTAAACCAAAGGGGATAGGTTACCAAAAGGGATGGGTTAACCCAAAGGGGATAGGTTACCAAAAGGGATGGGTTAACCCAAAGGGGATAGGTTACCAAAAGGGATGGGTTAAACCAAAGGGGATAGGTTACCAAAAGGGATGGGTTAAACCAAAGGGGATAGGTTACCAAAAGGGATGGGTTAAACCAAAGGGGATAGGTTACCAAAAGGGATGGGTTAACCCAAAGGGGATAGGTTACCAAAAGGGATGGGTTTTTTGGGCGGCAGGTAGCGTAGTGGTTAGAGCGTTGGGCCAGTAACTGAAAGGTTGCTAGATCGAAGCTGATAGCTGATAGGAGAAGGTAAAAAATCTCCTGCTCTGCCGCTGAACAAGGCAGTTAACCCACTGTTCCTAGGACATCATTATAAATAAGAATTTGTTCTTAACTGACTTGCCTAGTAAAATCACAATTTTAAAGGGACTGGTTAAACCAAATTGAACCCATCAAATTGACGGTTTATTTAAAGTCAAGAGTAATACATGATTCATAACAAAAACCTGTATGTGATTGTGCTAATATTTACTATGCTTCATTTTTAAACCCATGTAGGCTTCATTACCTTACTATATGATGGTGTATGGCAGACATTTTCTCTGAGGGCAGAGTTGACCTTGTATGTCCTAGGTCAGCTCCTCACTAATGCCTTATTATGGGTGGCTTAAAATTACAGTCTGGGGTTAGTTGGCGGTTCTTGATTAAGTTTGTTGAGGATTTGGAGTTTAAAGTGACAGTCTGGGGGTAGTTGGGGGTCCTTGATTAAGTTTGTTGGGGTTTAAAATGAGGACTGCTTCAGTACTCTCCAGCAGAGTCCACTGCAAAATCAGATAGTTCCTTCAAACTCCTCTTTAAGCATAGACTTAAGCATAGACCCACAGCACATTTCATTCATAACATTTCTCCCTCCTGGATGGCCTGCCATTTAGATTGATCTCATTGGCTGTGCCGTCTGGAGAACCAATTAGAAGCTAGGTATCTTAGACAACACAACTTGATATCTGTGTGTGTCAGAGTTGGCACCAGAAGGTCAGCGTGACCTATTGACAACCTCGCTGAAACACGAGCCACTAAATGCGCACCAACACACATCCTTGCACGCACACTCATTGACATACATGGATACAGACACTTGCAAGCCTTCTGTGTTGTATACAGTCGTGCTCTGTTGTGTACACAGATATTGAACATGTTGACAGACAGGTGAAAATTCTTTCTACCCTTACTATCAGGTGTAACTATAGGCCAGAAAATATTGGTATTTAGGTATTTTTCTGTCATTTAATGGGGCAAATAAATCCAAAGTTCAATGTGTGCCATTCCATTGCCTACGCCTGTGCATTCATTTTCCACTTTCAAAGACCCCTCCACCTCAGTCTTCTAAAGAAACTGACATGGATTTGAGTAATAGTGATCCATTCAGCCTTAGTTACAACTGGCAGTGGCCAAGGCAATGGGTCAACATCACTGTGTGAAATCTGAGCTGAGATCAGCCGTGATAGTCACATTTGCATCTTAGAGCCAAGCTGATTTACAAGGTAAAATGCCTCCAGAGGCACCTTGGGGATTTGGCTGCTTCATGAGAAACTGACACAACAACAAAAATGTGTAGGATTCAAAGCTGCCACCAAATGACCAGAGCCAAGAGACTTGGGGGGTCTCAGTGAGACAGGATCAAAGGAAGAATAATGGATATGACCAGAGCCAAGAGCCTTGGGAGTCTCTGTGAGACAGGATCAAAGGAAGAATAATGGATATGACCAGAGCCAAGAGCCTTGGGAGTCTCTGTGAGACAGGATCAAAGGAAGAATAATGGATATGACCAGAGCCAAGAGCCTTGGGAGTCTCTGTGAGACAGGATCAAAGGAAGAATAATGGATATGACCAGAGCCAAGAGCCTTGGGAGTCTCAGTGAGACAGGATCAAAGGAAGAATAATGGATATGACCAGAGCCAAGAGCCTTGGGAGTCTCAGTGAGACAGGATCAAAGGAAGAATAATGGATATGACCAGAGCCAAGAGCCTTGGGAGTCTCAGTGAGACAGGATCAAAGGAAGAATAATGGACCAGAATAATCAAAGGAAGAATAATGGGATATGACCAGAGCCAAGAGCCTTGGGAGTCTCAGTGAGACAGGATCAAAGGAAGAATAATGGATATGACCAGAGCCAAGAGCCTTGGGAGTCTCAGTGAGACAGGATCAAAGGAAGAATAATGGATATGACCAGAGCCAAGAGCCTTGGGAGTCTCAGTGAGACAGGATCAAAGGAAGAATAATGGATATGACCAGAGCCAAGAGCCTTGGGAGTCTCAGTGAGACAGGATCAAAGGAAGAATAATGGATATGACCAGAGCCAAGAGCCTTGGGAGTCTCAGTGAGACAGGATCAAAGGAAGAATAATGGATATGACCAGAGCCATGCATCTAGAGAGTTGAGACAACCTGTAGAATGTTGAATATTGTTCTAATTCTAGACAGTGACATAGCAATGTTTAAATATTCCCAGTGTAATGTTAATGGCGCTCTAACATGGCTGCCATAGAATGTTGTAGTGACATGAGAATGCATCATCATGCAGAAACCTCATTGGCCTAACTCTCTAAATACATGGCTCTGGTAATGACTAGCTATAGATAACGACTAATATGTGGTAATGGCTGAGAAGAGATGATGACTGTCGATTACCAAAACTAACAAGTGACGATGATTAGCCAAACACTCTTGATCAAAATGACAGGATACACATACACTGTACTGCGGCTTTCTTTCAACTGTATGTGAGGTATAGTGACACTTTAAATAAAGTTTGATTTAATTTCATTTGACACACAGCAGCGCATCTATTTCTATTATCTAACCCCGCTCCAGTCAACACAGACGCATACTGCATATACCTGTTTACTGTATACCTGCATACTGTGTATACCTGTTACTGTATATACCTGTTACTGTATATACCTGTTACTGTATATACCTGTTTACTGTATACCTGCATACTGTATATACCTGTTTACTGTATACCTGCATACTGTATATACCTGTTACTGTATATACCTGCATACTGTATATACCTGTTACTGTATATACCTGTTACTGTATATACCTGTTTTCCTGTTAATTTTGTAATGTGAGAAGCTCCCCTCTAAGAATGTGACTGATGAGAATAGAGAATGTGGGCAGACTGTTCATAAATTCATCACATCATTTCTTTACCACAGACTAAAATAACCCAGGCCCGCTCCCTTCAGGGCCGACAGCTCCCAACACAATACTGGCATTAACAGACATAGAGACACTAACACAGACTGGTCTAGGAACGGTTTATTACTCAGCTCTAGCAGCTGCTATATACTAAGATGTTATATGATATGGTAACTATGGGTAATGTATGATGTTTACGTTGAATTCAATACAATGGCGTTTCAATTAACCACAAAGAAACCCTAATTATATTAGAAAGTAATTTATATGTGATTACAATTTGATAATGTATTTTTCCTTATATAGTGACCACCGACCACATATTCTGTAGCTCATGATGTTACTACTCTGTATGTGGCTGTCTGGTTTAAAGGTGCTTTGTGTTTATACTTCAGTAGGGGTCAAGCTCCACCAACACCTTAGAGTGGGATCTGGCTAAAGTGGGTACTGACTCAACAGTAGTGTAGGACTAGCACCTCAAAGTGCAGACTCTTTAATCAACTTAATACAGAACTCAAAGCTGATAGTGATTATGCAATATTAAAGACAGAGTCCACAGTAGGGGGACAGAGCGCCACTGGCCACCCCATCACCTTTGTTATTGTTTCTGTTGCCGAGCTGAGGAGCGCCTCGCAGCATGGTGACACAAATTCCAGTACATATTGTGCTCTTCTATCGTGCGTGCGATGATGTCAGAGGAGAAAAAACTGTGTTGGTTGTTTTCAATAACTTCTTTGTTGTTGTAATAGTTTCACCATTAAGGATCCCAGCTTCAAGTGAGTTTCTGTGTTCACTTCAGGATTCACTCACCTGCATCTCCTGCTCAATGCGTAGTCTCTCCCTGCCCAGCTCCTCCTGGTAGAACTGTGGGGGAGAGAAACAGGGGCCGTAGAAAGTTAGGTGTGTGTGTGTGTGTGTGTGTGTGTGTGTGTGTGTGTGTGTGTGTGTGTGTGTGTGTGTGTGTGTGTGTGTGTGTGTGTGTGTGTGTGTGTGTGTGTGTGTGTGTGTGTGTGTGTGTGTGTGTGTGTGTGTGTGTGTGTGTGTGTGTGTGTGTGTGTGTTGTGTTTGAGTAATGGTTTGATATCAGTCCCACAGAGCGTAATTAATATCTCCTTCTCAGAAAATCTGTACAACAGCTGTAGGGATGATCAGACCATTCAGATAGGAGCAGAGTACACCGTGTCCTGTTGACAGTTGTCCAACCAAATGCATCACACTCCCACCCTGCCTGCTGCCACAACAACATAACTTAACACAACACACTACACAACTGGTAGATTGAACACGACTAGTTGCATGGGTTACAGAAGGCTACACAGCAAATACAAATGTAATGGATTGATTCTGAAACAGATTAAAGTGTAGACTCAGCGAAATGATGTTGCAACAACCAGCACCACAGGTAGCCTAGTTGTTAGAGCGTTGGACTAGTAACTGAAAGGTTGCTAGATCAAATCCCCATGCTGTCAAGGTAAACATCTGTTGTTCTGCCCCTGAAGAAGGCAGTTAACCCACTGTTCCTAGGCCATCATTGTAAATAACAATGTGTTCTTAACTGACTTGCCTAGTTAAATAAATATATATTGAGATCCATCACTTGACTCACAGTGTTGCTCCTTACTGTTCACAATGTTGTAGCCAGGGCTTTGAGCCTCACTCTTCATTGCCCATTGACCACATGGAATTCCTCAATCAAAATAAGATTTTGACAACTGAAAGGATATGAATGTTTATGGAGTGTTTACGTGTGTGTTGCTATGTGTTTCTTGACAGTAGTGTTATGTGTGTGTTGCTATGTGTTTCTTGACAGAAGTGTTTACGTGTGTGTTGCTACGTGTTTCTTGACAGGAGTGTTTACGTGTGTGTTGCTATGTGTTTCTTGACAGTAGTGTTACGTGTGTGTTGCTATGTGTTTCTTGACAGAAGTGCTACGTGTGTGTTGCTATGTGTTTCTTGACAGTAGTGCTACGTGTGTGTTGCTATGTGTTTCTTGACAGTAGTGCTACGTGTGTGTTGCTATGTGTTTCTTGACAGAAGTGCTACGTGTGTGTTTCTATGTGTTTCTTGACAGAAGTATTTACGTGTGTGTTGCTATGTGTTTCTTGACAGAAGTATTTACGTGTGTGTTGCTATGTGTTTCTTGACAGAAGTGTTTACGTGTGTGTTGCTATGCATTTCTTGACAGGAATGTTTACGTGTGTGTTGCTATGTGTTTCTTGACAGAAGTGTTACGTGTGTGTTGCTATGTGTTTCTTGACAGAAGTGTTACGTGTGTGTTGCTATGTGTTTCTTGACAGGAGTGTTTAAGTGTGTGTTGCTATGTGTTTCTTGACAGAAGTGTTTACGTGTGTGTTGCTATGTGTTTCTTGACAGGAGTGTTTACGTGTGTGTTGCTATGCGTTTCTTGACAGGAGTGTTTACGTGTGTGTTACTATGCGTTTCTTGACAGGAGTGTTTATGTGTGTGTGTTGCGTGTGTTACATAGCTATAACAGGTGCTCTTCCACATTTTGACATTGTGCTTCCACGTTTCCATGTGGTTTCATCTTTTTTACATGTGTGAGGTACGGGGGAGATATGGATGAAGAAGGACTGGGTGAGGAGGGGGGAGGTTTTGAAAAGCATGTTAGCTATAGCTAAAGGAGAGGCAAGGAGGGTTGAGGACATGTGAGGAAGGGTTGAGCTATGTCTAATGAGTGAGTGAGGAATGGGTGAGACTAGGGTGAGAGATGGGTAAGTTGTCCTTGAAACCCTGTGTATGAAGCTTTTCACTTGCTATTACATGCCTGTACACACTACAGGAACTCAGTCAGTCAAATACATACAATAGATGAATACAATAACACAATAAATGATTGAACCATTGACCCCAATGCAGACCCTACACATGCACTTTTCCTCATACGTGTAACAGCGATGATATATACCTCTGCATCCCTCTCTTTCTGCAGCAGGGATGAGGAGAGGTTCACTACCTGTCCCTCCAGCTCTCCCACCTTCAGGGCCAGGATGCTCTTCTGTCCACTCAGCTCAGTGATCAGAGCCTCCTTACAGCGCAGAGCACAGGTCAGCTCCTCAACCACCCTGCAGGAGGAGAGAGAGGAGAGACAGGAGAGGAGAGAGAGGAGAGGAGAGAGAGAGAGAGGTCAGTATCATAGGTACTGTGGGCTAAATTTGGACTTGTAGGAGTCCTAGGCTTTCCTCCATGAGTGTGAAGGTGTGTAATTACAGCTTTTAGGTCACTGGTTCAACTCTGGCTCGAATGACCATATACTGTGTGTGTACCTGTCTCTGTTGGTGTGTGATGGGGGGTGGTGAGACGTGGTCTGGGTGCTCTCCTCCTCCTCTGGGCTGTCCTTCATGTCCTCCAAGAGGGTCTGGGAGCTAGACCTAGCCAGGGAGGCCATCCTCCCAGCCTCACATCGCGCTAGCTCGGCCTCCTGGAGGAAAAACATGAAAAGGTCTGGATATCAATCTGAGTTTAAAGCTGATCTAATAATAGAACAACTCATTTCATCTCAACAAAGACTACAACCAACTTTTGCAGTGTGTGTGTGTGTGTGTGTGTGTGTGTGTGTGTGTGTGTGTGTGTGTGTGTGTGTGTGTGTGTGTGTGTGTGTGTGTGTGTGTGTGTGTGTGTGTGTGTGTGTGTGTGTGTGTGTGTGTGTGTGTGTGTGTGTGTGTGTACCTCCTGCAGGAGTTGTATCTTGGTCTCCAGCAACTCCTGCATGTGGTCGATCTCCTGCTGTCTCTCCTCACATCGTCTCTGTAGCTCTGCCTCATTGTGACTGGACAGGCTCTCAGCTGTTGACCTATCCCGAAAAGAGGAGAGAGAAAGGAAACATTGTGATTGCTCAGGCTCTCTGCTATCGTCAAATGAAAAGAGAGGAAAAAATAGCGATAATTGTGATTGGTCTGGCTCTATTCTGTTGTCCTAGTGGACATTAGATGGAACATCATGTTAAGTGTCTATCAATAACTACCAACAGTCATCCACAAACACTCATAACACTGTGTTGCTTGTTATTGCGCCATCAGTGCAGGGCAGACCAGTGGTGTCAGTCCTGGGTGATTTTAGGGTTGTAGTGTGGTCAGGTCAGGACTAAGACAGGATATGAGGTCATATGAAGTATCCCTGCTATAACTCATGGGATACCCTATACCTCCCAGCTACAAATAGAGACCAGTCACACACCCAGAGTGTAAACTTTCATTGTGTTCACATATAGTTCTGTGAGAGCGTCCCGAAAACATCACGCAGACCGAGTCTTTGTTTACAAACTACTGTCTTCGGACACACATGGTATTGTGAAAACTGGAGCATCAACCTGTGAGGGAAGTCTACTGCTTGTAGTCGTACACCCTCTGACTGTGTGTGTGTTTGGTTTTATTATCCTTGTGGTGACCATAAGTCCTCACAAGGATAGTAAAACAAGGACAATTCCCCAGTCCCCACAAGGAAAAAGGCTATTTTATTTTATGGCTTAGGTTTAGGTTTAGAATTAGGGCGAGAATTAGGGTTAGGAGTTAAGGTTAGATTAGGTTAGGAGTTTGAGGTTAAGGTCAGGGTTAGGGTTAGGGTTATGTTTAGGGTATAGGGAAAATAGGTTGTTGAATGGGAATCAATTGTTTGGTCCCCACAAGGAGTGTGTGTGTGTGTGTGTGTGTGTGTGTGTGTGTGTGTGTGTGTGTGTGTGTGTGCCTTTAAGTATCTGTTTTACTGAGTCACTCAATGACGCCATTCCAGAATTCCTGCTGTGGATCCCAAAATGGCAGACGCCTTCCTGTCTCCTTGGGGCGTCTGTTCTATTCCTCCTCCTCCTCCTCTCCTCTTTTCTCCTCCTCTCCTCTGCATTCCTCTGTTTTTAACTCAGACCATCTGACCATGGCAGACAGCAACTAAGATAACTAAGATTATTATTAACCAGACTGTATAGTGTTACTGCTGGGTGGATGGATGCTACTGCTGGGTGAATGGATTACTGCTGAGTGGATGGATGTTACTGCTGGGTGGTTGGATGTTTCTGCTGGGTGGATGGATGTTACTGCTGGGTGGTTGGATGTTTCTGCTGGGTGGTTGGATGTTACTGCAGGGTGGATGGATGTTACTGCTGGGTGGATGGATGTTACTGCAGGGTGGATGGATGTTACTGCTGGGTGGATGGATGTTACTGCAGGGTGGATGGATGTTACTGCTGGGTGGATGGATTACTGCTGGTGGATGGATGCTACTACTGGGTGGATGGATGTTACTGCTGGGTGGATGGATATTACTGCTGGGTGGATGGATATTACTGCTGGGTGGATGGATGTTGCTGCTGGGTGGATGGATATTACTGCTGGGTGGATGGATATTACTGCTGGGTGGATGGATATTACTGCTGGGTGGATGGATATTACTGCTGGGTGGATGGATGCTACTGCATGGGTGGATGGATGCTACTGCTGGGTGGATGGATGCTACTGCTGGGTGGATGGATGCTACTGCTGGGTGGATGGATGCTACTGCTGGGTGGATGGATGCTACTGCTGGGTGGATGGATGCTACTGCTGGGTGGGTGGTTGATCAAATCAAATCAAATGTATTGGTCACCGTAGTCCTTTCTGTAGCTCAGTTGGTAGAGCATGGCGCTTGTAACGCCAGGGTAGTGGGTTCGATTCCCGGGACCACCCATACGTAGAATGTATGCACACATGACTGTAAGTCGCTTTGGATAAAAGCGTCTGCTAAGTCGCATATATACTTACACATGTAAAGCAGATGTTATTGCGGGTGTAGCGAAATGCTTGTGCTTCTAACTCCGACAGTGCAGTAATATCTAACAGTTTCACAACATATACCCAAAATACATGTACATCTAAGTAAGGAATGGATTAAGAATATATACATATATGTCAGAGTGGCATTGGACTACAATACAGTGGCATAGTATAGAATACCGTTTAAACATATGAGATGGATGTTCCTTAAAGTGGCCAGTGATTCCTAATCTATGTCTATAGGCAGCAGCCTCTGATGTGCTGGAGATGGCTGTTTAATTTAACTTCTTATGGCTGGGGCAGTATTGAGCAGCTTGGATGAATAAGGTGCCCAGAGGTGCCCAGAGTAAACTGCCTGCTACTCAGTCCCAGTTGCTAATATATGCAATATATATTTGGATAGAAAACACTCTGAAGTTTCTAAAACAGTTTGAATGATGTCTGTGAGTATAACAGAGCACATGGCGTATAATTTAATACAATTTTTAAAAAGATTTTTAAAAAAGCTTTTTTTTCCATAAAGCTTTTTTGAAGTTTGACACAGCGGTTGCATTAAGGAGAAGTGTATCTAAAGTTCCATGTATAACACTTGTATTTTCATCAATATTTATAATGAGTATTTCTGTAAATTGATGTGGCTCTCTGCAAAATCACCGGATGTTTAACACGCCAATGAATACTGAGATTTTTTAATATAAATATGAACTTTATCGAACAAAATATACATGTTTTGTGTAACATGAAGTCCTATGAGTGTCATCGGATGAAGATCATCAAAGGTTAGTGATGAATTTAGTCTCTATTTCTGATTTTTGTGACTCCTCTCTTTGGCTGGAAAAATGGCTGTGTTTTTCTGTGACTTGGCTCTGACCTAACATAATCATTTGTGGTGCTTTCGCCGCAAATCCTATTTGAAATCGGACACTGTGGTGGGATAAACAAGAAGTGTATCTTTAAAATGGTGTGAAATACTTGTATGTTTGAGGAATTTTAATTATGGGATTTCTGTTGTTTTGAATTTGGCGCCCTGCACTTTTACTGGCTGTTGTCATATCGATCCCGTTAGCGGGATCTCAGCTATAAGAAGCCATCAGCCACAGTGAGTGGTGTAGTATAGAATACAATACAGTATATACTTATATATAGTATATACATATGAGATGGGTAATGCAATACGTAAACACAATTTAAAAGTGACCAAGATAACGTACAATAGTGTGGAGTGCAGTTTATTCAAATCAAATCACATTTTATTTGTCACATACACATGGTTAGCAGATGTTAATGCGAGTGTAGCGAAATGCTTGTGCTTCTAGTTCCGACAATGCAGTAATAACCAACAAGTAATCTAACCTAACAATTCCACAACTACTACCTTATACACACAAGTGTAAAGGGATAAGAATATGTATTTTTTTTTACATCAATTTCCATTATTAAAGTGGCTGGAGTTGAGTCAGTATGTTGGCAGCAGCCACTCAATGTTAGTAGTGGCTTTTTAACAGTCTGATGGCCTTGAGATAGAAGCTGTTTTTCAGTCTCTCGGTCCCTGCTTTGATGCACCTGTACTGACCTCGCCTTCTGGATGATAGCGGGATGAACAGGCAGTGGCTCGGGCGGTTGTTGTCCTGGAGGGCAGGTAGTTTGCCCCCAGTGATGCATTGTGCAGACCTCACTACCCTCTGGAGAGCCTTACGGTTGTGGGCGGAGCAGTTGCCGTACTAGGCTGGTACGGCATATGAGCATTACTTATATGGGATGAGTAATGCTCAATACGGAAACATTCGTTATTTTAGTTATTTGTTATTTTAAACAAGTTATTTAGGGTCATAAGAGACGGTAGCAGCAACCTTATGTACAAAATGAGTAAAAAAATAATTTACAAACAACGCAGATAAACAAACAAAAAAACACAATCGGTTGGCGGCATGTGAAACGTCTGCCTTCTGCTCCGGCGCCAGCTATTTGATACTATCTCCATATTAATACAGTAATGTAATGTTGATTAGCTGATCTGATGCTATCTCCATATTAATACAGTAATGTAATGTTGATTAGCTGATCTGATGCTATCTCCATATTAATACAGTAATGTAATGTTGATTAGCTGATCTGATACTATCTCCATTTTAATACAGTAATGTAATGTTGATTAGCTGATCTGATGCTATCTCCATTTTAATACAGTAATGTAATGTTGATTAGCTGATCTGATGCTATCTCCATTTTAATACAGTAATGTAATGTTGATTAGCTGATCTGATACTATCTCCATTTTAATACAGTAATGTAATGTTGATTAGCTGATCTGATACTATCTCCATTTTAATACAGTAATGTAATGTTGATTAGCTGATCTGATGCTATCTCCATTTTAATACAGTAATGTAATGTTGATTAGCTGATCTGATACTATCTCCATTTTAATACAGTAATGTAATGTTGATTAGCTGATCTGATACTATCTCCATTTTAATACAGTAATGTAAGGTTGATTAGCTGATCTGATGCTATCTCCATTTTAATACAGTAATGTAATGTTGATTAGCTGATCTGATACTATCTCCATTTTAATACAGTAATGTAATGTTGATTAGCTGATCTGATACTATCTCCATTTTAATACAGTAATGTAAGGTTGATTAGCTGATCTGATGCTATCTCCATTTTAATACAGTAATGTAAGGTTGATTAGCTGATCTGATGCTATTGCCATATTAATACTGTAATGTAAGGTTGATTAGCTGCCATGTGAGCAAGAAGGCCAGGGAACAGTATGATCCATTACACCAGCTGTGGAGCTGGCAGTGATTAGTAGCTTGCATGCTAACTGCTCCCCTCCATCAGCCAAATATGTATTGCTGAGACGCCCTACCAGCACACACCACCTTTGATCATCAATCTATCACAGGCTATGGACTGTAGGCTGGAGGCTATGGTTGGGGGGTTGAGGGCACAAGGCAGAAAAGTGGACCTTTAATCTCATAGCAATCTGATAAATACACAGAATATGTCAATCAAATGGATTCCCTTCCAGGGGGAGTATTACATTCAAAGCCTAGCTGCAACAGCAGGGGTAGGGTTCAGAGGGGGGTAAGGGTGGACGTGACAGGTATTGCCTTCCATATCCCTGTCTGCACGCCAAGATATCAGGGTTGCCCTTTTGGAGCTGATGGGTGTGCGATCCCATTGGGACAGACACTCGGAGTACACGTGTGTGTGTGTGTATGTGTGTTTGTCTGATTGTGCACGCTCCTGTGTGTGTGTGTGTGTGTCCAGCTCTCTCTCACCCCACCAGCTGTTGTGTGAAACATGAGCTGAGATGTTACCGCTATACGGTTTGATTCTACCCTCTGAGGGACTCACTACTGATTACTGTTTCATGCCTAAAGTCTCCTGCTATAGGCTTGTTATCCTGCTATAACGCCATCGCTGTATGAGAAACAGCCTTTTTAATTCTCATCAAACAACGACAAACACTCACCGTAATCACTTGAGCAAATTGTATTTCAGAATTCCAGCAAAGCATGTCGCACGTAGTCATGGGTCTTTGAAAAACATTTAGATAATTGAATTCTATTGGTTTAGTACTATGCTACATACAGTAAGCGGGTCTCGAGGGGAATTTCAGGAAGAGTAAGAGGACAGTATTTTATTGGTGGATATGTGGCATTGGTGATGTCAACATTAGGCCATTGAGGCCATCCATTCACAATGCATACAGGGCAGGATGGCACTGACAGACATGGCAGCTCTGCTTCTAGCTACTAAGCAACTTTGAAGAATTTCGTTTTTTTGTGTGTTATTTCTGACGTTACTAATCCAGAACTTTTTTTGTGTGTTATTACATACAGCTGGAAAGAACTTTTGGATATCATAGTGGCGGTAATTTACCAGCATTACGACCAAGAATACGACTTTCCCGAATTGGATTCTTTGTCCGTACCCTCCTGGGCAATTGAACTTATCCCAGAGGCTGCTCATAGGTGCCACCGGTGGAGAAGAGGATTTCGGAGTGGACTTCAGTCCGACTCAGGAGGTGTGCACACCATCCACCGCTTCCGAGTATATTAGTCGCTAATGTTCAGTTTCTGGATAATAAAGTAGACAAGCTCAGGGAGAGAGAGAGAAATCAGGAACTGTAACATTCTCTGTTTCACAGAATCATGACTCTCTCGGGACATACTGTCCCCATCCATACAGCTAGCTGGGTTCTCAGCTCATTGTGCAAACAGGAATACAGAACTCTCCGGGAAGAAGAAAGGCGGGGGTGCATGTTTCATAATTAACTACACATGGTGTGATTGTGATAACATACAGAAACTCAAGTCCTTTTGTTCACCCGACCTAGAATACCTCACAATGAAATGCAGAAGGTATTACCTCCCAAGATAATTCTCTACGGTTATAGCCACAGCTGTGTATATTCCCCCTCAAGCCAAAACCACAACCATTCCTCAAGGAACTACACTGAACTTCATGCAAACCGGAAACCACATATACTGAGGCAACATTTATTGTAGCTGGGGATTTTAACAAAGCAAATTTGAGGAATACGCTACCGAAGTTCTATCAACACATTGACTGTAGTACTCGCGTAGGAAAAACACTAGACCACTGCTACTCGCCTTTTCGAGAGGCCTACAAGGCCCTCCCCCGCACCCCCTTTGCAAATCAGATTAAGACTATTTTGCTCCTCCCTTCCTATAGGCAGAAACTCAAACAGGAAGTACCTGTGCTAAGGTCTATTCAATGCTGGTCTGACCAATCGGAATCCATGCTTCAAGATTGTTTTGATCACTCGGACTGGGATATGTTCCGGGTAACCTCTGAGAATAACATTGACGTTTACATGGACATGGTGACTGAGTTCATCAGGAAGTGATTAGGGGATGTTGTTCCCACGGTGACTATTAAAACCTACCCAAAAACTTGTGGATAGATGACAGCATTCACGCAAAACTGAAAGCGCGAACCATCGCATTTAACCATGACAAGGTGACAGGGAATATGGTTGAATACAAACAGTGTAGTTATTCCCTCTGTAAGTCAATCAAACCAGCAAAATGTCAGTACAGAGACAAAGTGGCATTGCAATTCAATGTCTCAGACACAAGACGTATGTGGCAGGGTCTACAGACAATCACCGATTACAAAGGGAGAACCAGCCACGTCACTGACACCAACGTCTTGCTCCCTGTCAGGACCCGGTTACGAACCCGGGTCTCCGGAGTGAGAAACAGTCACTTAACCAACTGAGCCACGAATAGTTGGCAGAACCCAGAAGATGAGGCAGACACAGCAGTACTTGAGACTGTGTATTTAATGAAGTAAAAAGTGAAGTTCTTCAGTAAAACTGTGATGTTTTGTCATTGATTATCATGCCTTGTCCCTGTTCTTCTCCTTCTATTCGTTTCCCCTGCTGGTCTTATTAGGTTCTTTCCCTCTTTCTATCCCTCTCTCTCCCCCTCCCTCTCTCACTCTCCCGCTCTCTCTTCTCTCTATCGTTCCGTTCCTGCTCCCAGCTGTTCCTATTCCCCTAATCAATCATTTAGTCTTCCCACACCTGTTCCCGATCCTTTTCCCTGATTAGAGTCCCTATTTCTCTCCTTGTTATTCGTTTCTGCCCTGTCGGTTCCTTGTCAAGAATTCACCGTGCTGTGTTTGTGTATCGCCCTGTCGTGTCGTGTTTTCCTCAGATGCTGCGTGGTGAGCAGGTGTCTGAGTCTGTTTGGTTCAAGTGCCTTCCTGAGGCAACCTGCTGTTCACCTGCTGTTCAAGATCGAGTCTCCAGTTTGTCCTCGTCTTTTCGAGTGAAAGTTGTGTTTTGTTGATTGTATTTACTTTACTGGATTAAAGACTCTGTTTTCGCCAAGTCGCTTTTGGGTCCTCTTTCACCTGCATGACAGAAGGAACCGACCAAGGAATGGACCCAGCGACTTCAGACGCTCGTTACACTGCCGTCGAGATCCAAGGAGCCATGCTCGGCAGACACGAGCAGGAATAGTCTGCTGCTCGCCATGCCGTGGAGAACCTCAGGTTTCCGACCTCTCTGGACAGTTCCAGAGTCTTCGTCTCGTGCCACCTGTTACTTCCTGGCCTGCCGAGCCTCCAGAACCTAGGGTTAATAACCCACCTTGCTACTCCGGGCAGCCCACTGAGTGCCGCTCCTTTCTCACGCAGTGTGAGATTGTGTTCTCTCTCCAACCCAACACATACTCTAGAGAGAGAGCTCGGGTTGCTTACGTCATTTCACTCCTTACTGGCCGGGCTCGAGAATGGGGCACAGCTATCTGGGAGGCAAGGGCTGATTGCTCTAACAAGTACCAGAACTTTAAAGAGGAGATGATTCGGGTTTTTGACCGTTCAGTTTTTGGTAGGGAGGCTTCTAGGGCCCTGGCTTCCCTATGCCAAGGTGAACGGTCCATAACGGATTATTCTATTGAGTTTCGCACTCTTGCTGCCTCTAGTGAGTGGAACGAGCCGGCGCTGCTCGCTCGTTTTCTGGAGGGACTCCACGCAGTGGTTAAGGATGAGATTCTCTCCCGGGAGGTTCCTTCAGATGTGGACTCTTTGATTGCTCTCGCCATCCGCATAGAACGACGGGTAGATCTTCGTCACCGGGCTCGTGGAAGAGAGCTCGCATCAACGGTGTTTCCCTGCTCCGCATCGCAACCATCTCCCTCCTCTGGCTCAGAGACTGAGCCCATGCAGCTGGGAGGGATTCGCATCTCGACTAAGGAGAGGGAACGGAGGATCACCAACCGCCTGTGCCTCTATTGCGGAGTTGCTGGACATTTTGTTAATTCATGTCCAGTAAAAGCCAGAGCTCATCTGTAAGCGGAGGGCTACAGGTGAGCGCAACTACTCAAGTCTCTCCATCAAAATCCTGTACTACTTTGTCGGTCCATCTACGCTGGACCGGTTCGGGTGCTACATGTAGTGCCTTGATAGACTCTGGGGCTGAGGGTTGTTTCATGGACGAAGCATGGGTTCGGAAACATGACATTCCTTTCAGAGAGTTAGAGAAGCCTACGCCCATGTTCGCCTTAGATGGTAGTCATCTTCCCAGTATCAGATTTGAGACACTACCTTTAACCCTCACAGTATCTGGTAACCACAGTGAGACTATTTCTTTTTTGATTTTTCGTTCACCGTTTACACCTGTTGTTTTGGGTCATCCCTGGCTAGTATGTCATAATCCTTCTATTAATTGGTCTAGTAATTCTATCCTATCCTGGAACGTTTCTTGTCATGTGAAGTGTTTAATGTCTGCCATCCCTCCCGTTTCTTCTGTCCCTACTTCTCAGGAGGAACCTGGCGATTTGACAGGAGTGCCGGAGGAATATCATGATCTGCGCACGGTCTTCAGTCGGTCCCGAGCCAACTCCCTTCCTCCTCACCGGTCGTATGATTGTAGTATTGATCTCCTTCCGGGGACCACTCCTCCTCGGGGTAGACTATACTCTCTGTCGGCTCCCGAACGTAAGGCTCTCGAGGATTATTTGTCTGTGTCTCTTGACGCCGGTACCATAGTGCCTTCTTCCTCTCCGGCCGGGGCGGGGTTCTTTTTGTTAAGAAGAAGGACGGTACTCTGCGCCCCTGCGTGGATTATCGAGGGCTGAATGACATAACGGTTAAGAATCGTTATCCGCTTCCCCTTATGTCATCAGCCTTCGAGATTCTGCAGGGAGCCAGGTGCTTTACTAAGTTGGACCTTCGTAACGCTTACCATCTCGTGCGCATCAGAGAGGGGGACGAGTGGAAAACGGCGTTTAACACTCCGTTAGGGCATTTTGAGTACCGGGTTCTGCCGTTTGGTCTCGCCAATGCGCCAGCTGTTTTTCAGGCATTAGTTAATGATGTTCTGAGAGACATGCTGAACATCTTTGTTTTTGTCTATCTTGACGATATCCTGATTTTTTCTCCGTCACTCGAGATTCATGTTCAGCACGTTCGACGTGTTCTACAGCGCCTTTTAGAGAATTGTCTCTACGTAAAGGCTGAGAAGTGCTCTTTTCATGTCTCCTCCGTTACTTTTCTCGGTTCCGTTATTTCCGCTGAAGGCATTCAGATGGATTCCGCTAAGGTCCAAGCTGTCAGTGATTGGCCCGTTCCAAGGTCACGTGTCGAGTTGCAGCGCTTTTTAGGTTTCGCTAATTTCTATCGGCGTTTCATTCGTAATTTCGGTCAAGTTGCTGCCCCTCTCACAGCTCTTACTTCTGTCAAGACGTGTTTTAAGTGGTCCGGTTCCGCCCAGGGAGCTTTTGATCTTCTAAAAGAACGTTTTACGTCCGCTCCTATCCTCGTTACTCCTGACGTCACTAGACAATTCATTGTCGAGGTTGACGCTTCAGAGGTAGGCGTGGGAGCCATTCTATCCCAGCGCTTCCAGTCTGACGATAAGGTTCATCCTTGCGCTTATTTTTCTCATCGCCTGTCGCCATCTGAGCGCAACTATGATGTGGGTAACCGTGAACTGCTCGCCATCCGCTTAGCCCTAGGCGAATGGCGACAGTGGTTGGAGGGGGCGACCGTTCCTTTTGTCGTTTGGACAGACCATAAGAACCTTGAGTACATCCGTTCTGCCAAACGACTTAATGCCCGTCAAGCTCGTTGGGCGTTGTTTTTCGCTCGTTTCGAGTTTGTGATTTCTTACCGTCCGGGTAGCAAGAACACCAAGCCTGATGCCTTATCCCGTCTGTTTAGTTCTTCTGTGGCTTCTACTGATCCCGAGGGGATTCTTCCTTATGGGCGTGTTGTCGGGTTAACAGTCTGGGGAATTGAAAGACAGGTTAAGCAAGCACTCACGCACACTGCGTCGCCGCGCGCTTGTCCTAGTAACCTCCTTTTCGTTCCTGTTTCCACTCGTCTGGCTGTTCTTCAGTGGGCTCACTCTGCCAAGTTAGCTGGTCATCCCGGTGTTCGAGGCACTCTTGCGTCTATTCGCCAGCGCTTTTGGTGGCCGACTCAGGAGCGTGACACGCGCCGTTTCGTGGCTGCTTGTTCGGACTGCGCGCAGACTAAGTCGGGTAACTCTCCTCCTGCCGGTCGTCTCAGACCGCTCCCCATTCCTTCTCGACCATGGTCTCACATCGCCCTAGACTTCATTACCGGTCTGCCTTTGTCTGCGGGGAAGACTGTGATTCTTACGGTTGTCGATAGGTTCTCTAAGGCGGCACATTTCATTCCCCTCGCTAAACTTCCTTCCGCTAAGGAGACGGCACAAATCATTATCGAGAATGTATTCAGAATTCATGGCCTCCCGTTAGACGCCGTTTCAGACAGAGGCCCGCAATTCACGTCACAGTTTTGGAGGGAGTTCTGTCGTTTGATTGGTGCGTCCGTCAGTCTCTCTTCCGGGTTTCATCCCCAGTCTAACGGTCAAGCAGAGAGGGCCAATCAGACGATTGGTCGCATACTACGCAGCCTTTCTTTCAGAAACCCTGCGTCTTGGGCAGAACAGCTCCCTGGGCAGAATACGCTCACAATTCGCTTCCTTCGTCTGCTACCGGGTTATCTCCGTTTCAGAGTAGTCTGGGTTACCAGCCTCCTCTGTTCTCATCCCAGCTTGCCGAGTCCAGCGTTCCCTCCGCTCAAGCGTTTGTCCAACGTTGTGAGCGCACCTGGAGGAGGGTGAGGTCTGCACTTTGCCGTTACAGGGCACAGACTGTGAGAGCCGCCAATAAACGCAGGATTAAGAGTCCAAGGTATTGTTGCGGCCAGAGAGTGTGGCTTTCCACTCGCAACCTTCCTCTTACGACAGCTTCTCGTAAGTTGACTCCGCGGTTCATTGGTCCGTTCCGTGTCTCCCAGGTCGTCAATCCTGTCGCTGTGCGACTGCTTCTTCCGCGACATCTTCGTCGCGTCCATCCTGTCTTCCATGTCTCCTGTGTCAAGCCCTTTCTTCGCACTCCCGTTCGTCTTCCCTCCCCCTCCCGTCCTTGTCGAGAGCGCACCTATTTACAAGGTACATAAGATCATGGACATGCGTTCTCGGGGACGGGGTCACCAATACTTAGTGGATTGGGAGGGTTACGGTCCTGAGGAGAGGAGTTGGGTTCCGTCTCGGGACGTGCTGGACCGTTCACTCATTGATGATTTCCTCCGTTGCCGCCAGGATTCCTCCTCGAGTGCGCCAGGAGGCGCTCGGTGAGTGGGGGGTACTGTCATGTTTTGTCATTGATTATCATGCCTTGTCCCTGTTCTTCTCCTTCTATTCGTTTCCCTCTGCTGGTCTTATTAGGTTCTTTCCCTCTTTCTATCCCTCTCTCTCCCCCTCCCTCTCTCACTCTCCCGCTCTCTCTTCTCTCTATCGTTCCGTTCCTGCTCCCAGCTGTTCCTATTCCCCTAATCAATCATTTAGTCTTCCCACACCTGTTCCCGATCCTTTTCCCTGATTAGAGTCCCTATTTCTCTCCTTGTTATTCGTTTCTGCCCTGTCGGTTCCTTGTCAAGAATTCACCGTGCTGTGTTTGTGTATCGCCCTGTCGTGTCGTGTTTTCCTCAGATGCTGCGTGGTGAGCAGGTGTCTGAGTCTGTTTGGTTCAAGTGCCTTCCCGAGGCAACCTGCTGTTCACCTGCTGTTCAAGATCGAGTCTCCAGTTTGTCCTCGTCTTTTCGAGTGAAAGTTGTGTTTTGTTGATTGTATTTACTTTACTGGATTAAAGACTCTGTTTTCGCCAAGTCGCTTTTGGGTCCTCTTTCACCTGCATGACAAAAACATGTAACTCTACAACCTCAAAAGGAATTCCACAAGAACAAAGGTAATCCTCCAAGACAAAAAAAGGTAAATCCACAAGGTGGAAGGTATAGCATAAAAAGCCTCAAAAAATACTCAAAAACAAACAAAGAAGAACAAAAAACAGAATTCCACAAGAGAGTCCACCGGGATCAACAAGAGTTCACAGAGAACTAGGGCTGGGTGCTAACATACAAACACAGAGCAAAGGACTGAGGAAAACAAAGGGTTTAAATACAATCAGGGGAAACGAGGCACAGGTGCAAATAATAATGGAGATCAAGGGAAAACAAAAGGTCAAAAGGCACAATGGGGGCATCTAGTGACCAAAAACCGGAACAACCCTGGCCAAATCCTGACAGCTCCCAACATCTAAACACAATATTCGCCTACTTTGAGGATAACACAGTGCCACCGATGCCACCCATTCCAAAGGACTGTAGGTTCTCGTTCTCCGTGGCCAAAGTGAGTAAGACATTTAAGCGCATTAACCCTCTCATGGCTGCCGGCCCAGAAGGCTTCCCTAGCCACGTAGACCAGCTGGCTGCGTAGACCAGAGCATGTTGTAGACCAGCTGGCTGGAGTGTTTATGGACATATTCAATAGCGCCATAGTACCCTCCAAGCTCATCATTAATCTCGGGGCCCTGGGTCTGAACCCCGCCCTGTGCAACTGGGTCCTGGACCTCCTGATGGGCCGCCCCAAGGTGGCAAAGGTAGGAAACAAGACCTCCACTTCACTGATCCTCAACACAGGGGCACCACAAGAGTGTGTGCTCAGCCCCCTCCTGTACTCCCTGTTCACCCATGACTGCGTGGCCACACACACCTCCAACACAATCGTCAAGTTTGCAGACGACACAACAGTAATAGGCCTTATTACCAACAATGACGAAACAGCCTACAGAGAGGAGGTGAGAGCCTTGGTGGAGTGGTGCCTGGAAAATAACTTCTCCCTCAAAGTTAACAAAACAAAGAAGCTGATCGTGGACTTCAGGAAACAGCAGAGGGTGCACCCCCCTATCCACATCGACGGGACAGTAGTGGAGAAGGTGGAAAGTTTTAAGTTGCTCTGCGTACACATCACTGACAATCTGAAAAGGTCCACCCACAAAGACAGTGTGGTAAAGGAGGCTGAAGAAATTTGGCTTGGCCCCTAAGACCCTCAGAAACTTTTACAGATGCACAATTGAGAGCATCCTGGAGGACTGTTCTCACTGCCTGGTACGGCAACTGCACCCCCGCAACCGCAGAGCTCTCCAGAGGGTGGTGCGGTCTGCCCAACGTATCACCGGGGCCACATGACCTGCCCTCCAGGATACCTGCAGCACCCGATGTCACAGGAAGCCCAAAAAGATCATCAAGGACATTAAACACCTGAGCCACAGCCTGTTCACCCCACTATCATCCAGATGTTATGGCAAAGTTATGGCAAAATGGCTTAAGTACAACAAAGTCAAGGTATTGGAGTGGCCATCACAAAAGCCCTGACCTCAATCCTATAGAACATTTGTGGGCAGAACTGAAAAAACATGTGTGAGGAAGGAGGCCTACAAACCTGACTCAGTTATACCAGCTCTGCCAGGAGGAATGGGCCAAAATTCATCCAACTTATTGTGGGAAGCTTGTGGAAGGCTACCCGAAACATTGGACCCAAGTTAAACATTTTGAAGGCAATACTACCAAATACTAATTGAGTGTATGTCAACTTCTGACCCACTGCGAATGTGATGAAAGAAATAAAAGCTGAAATAAATCATTCTCTCTACTGTCGTTCTGACATTTCACATTCTTAAAATAAAGTGGTGATCCTAACTGACCTAAAACTGGGAATTTTTACTAGGATTAAATGTCAGGAATTGTGAAAAACTGATTTTAAATGTATTTGGCTGAGGTGTATGTAAACCTCTGAGTTCAACTGTATATCTTTCTCAATTCCATTCTTTTACTTTTAGATATGTGTATTGTTGTGAACTGTTAGATTATTAGACTTAAAACGAATCATCCAGCGATCATACACTGTTTACCAGGGGGCAGGGCTACCGACTTTAAGGCTAATTTGAAGATGGTGCTGGCTAAAGCTGAAATTGGCGAGTGTAGCAAGTATAGAGATATTGTTATCCACGTCGGCACCAACGATGTTAGGATGAAACAGTCAGAGATCACCAAGCGCAACATAGCTTCAGCGTGTAAATCAGCTCGAAATATGTGTCGGCATCGAGTAATTGTCTCTGGCCCCCTCCCAGTTTGGGGGAGTGATGAGCTCTACAGCAGAGTCTCACAACTCAATCGCTGTTCGAAAACTTTTTTCTGCCCCCCCCCAAAAGATAGAATTTGTAGATAATTGGCCCTCTTTCTGGGACTCACCCACAAACAGGACCAAGCCTGACCTGCTGAGGAGTGACGGACTCCATCCTAGCTGGAGGGGTGCTCTCATCTTATCTACCAACATAGACAGGGCTCTAACTCCTTTAGCTCCACAATAAAATAGGGTGCAGGTCAGGCAGCAGGCTGTTAGCCAGCCTGCCAGCATAGTGGAGTCTGCCACTAGCACAGTCAGTGTAGTCAGCTCAGCTATCCCCATTGAGACCGTGTCTGTGCCTCGGCCGAGGTTGGGCAAAACTAAACATGGTGGTGTTCGCCTTAGCAATCTCACTAGGATAAAGACCTCCTCCATTCCTGTCATTATTGAAAGAGATCATGATACCTCACATCTCAAAATAGGGCTACTTAATGTTCGATCCCTTACTTCAAAGGCAATTATAGTCAATGAACTAATCACTGATCATAATCTTGATGTGATTGGCCTGACTGAAAAATGGCTTAAGCCTGATGAATTTACTGTGTTAAATGAGGCCTCACCTCCTGGCTACACTAGTGACCATATCCCCTGTGCATCCCGCAAAGGCCGAGGTGTTGCTAACATTTATGATAGCAAATTTCAATTTACAAAAAAAAAAGATGTTTTCGTCTTTTGAGCTTCTAGTCATGAAATCTATGCAGGCTACTTAATCCCTTGTTATAGCTACTGTTTACAGGCCTCCTGGGCCATATACAGCGCTCCTAATTGAGTTCCCTGAATTCCTATCGGACCTTGTAGTCATAGCAGATAATATTCTAATCTTTGGTGACCTTAATATTCACATGGAAAAGTCCACAGACCCACTCCAAAAGGCTTTCGGAGCCATCATCGACTCAGTGGGTTTTGTCCAACATGTCTCTGGACCTACTCACTGTCACAGTCATACTCTGGACCTAGTATTGTCCCATGGAATAAATGTTGTGGATCTTAATGTTTTTCCTCATAATCCTGGACTATCAGACCACCATTTTATTACGTTTGCAATTGCAACAAATAATCTGCTCAGACCCCAACCAAGGAACATCAAAAGTTGTGCTATAAATTCACAGACAACACAAAGATTCCTTGATGTCCTTCCAGACTCCCTCTGTCTACCCAAGGATGCCAGAGGACAAAAATCAGTTAACCACCTAATTGAGGAACTCAATTTAACCTTGCGCAATACCCTAGATGCAGTTGCACCCCTAAAAACTAAAAACATTTCTCATAAGAAACTAGCTCCCTGGTATACAGAAAATACCAGAGCTCTGAAGCAATCTTCCAGAAAATTGGAACGGAAATGGCGCCACACCAAACTGGAAGTCTTCTGACTAGCTTGGAAAGACAGTACCGTGCAGTATCAAAGAGCCCTTACTGCTGCTCAATCATCCTATTTTTCCAACTTAATTGAGGAAAATAAGAACAATCCGAAATTCCATTTTGATATTGTCGCAAAGCTAACTAAAAAGCAGCATTCCCCAAGAGAGGATGGCTTTCACTTCAGCAGTAATAAATTAATGAACTTCTTGAGGAAAAGATCATGATTATTAGAAAGTAAATGTTAAATCTGCGTATTCCTTTAAAGCTCAGTTGTCCTGAGTCTGCACAACTCTGCCAGGACCTAGGATCAAGAGAGAAACTCAAGTGTTTTAGTACTATATCTCTTGACACAATGATGAAAATAATCATGGCCTCGAAACCTTCAAGCTGCATACTGGACCCTATTCCAACTAAACTACTGAAAGAGCTGCTTCCTGTGCTTGGCCCTCCTATGTTGAACATAATAAACGGCTCTTTATCCACCGGATGTGTACCAAACTCACTAAAAGTGGCAGTAATAAAGCCTCTCTTGAAAAAGCCAAACCTTGACCCAGAAAATATAAAAACTATCGGCCTATATCGAATCTTCCATTCCTTTCAAATTCTTTAGAAAAGGCTGTTGCGCAGCAACTCACTGCCTTCCTGAAGGAAAAGAATGTATACGAAATGCTTCAGTCTGGTTTTAGACCCCATCATAGCACTGAGACTGCACTTGTGAAGGTGGTAAATTACCTTTTAATGGCATCAGACCGAGGCTCTGCATCTGTCCTCGTGCTCCTAGACCTTAGTGCTGCTTTTGATATCATCGATCACCACATTCTTTTGGAGAGATTGGAAACCCAAATTGGTCTACACGGAGAAGTTCTGTCCTGGTTTAGATCTTATCTGTCGGAAAGATATCAGTTTGTCTCTGTGAATGGTTTGTCCTCTGACAAATAAACTGTAAATGTTGGTGTTCCTCAAGGTTCCGTTTTAGGACCACTATTGTTTTCACTTTTTTTTCCTCTTGGGGATGTCATTCGAAAACATAATGTTAACTTTCACTGCTATGCGGATCACACACAGCTGTACATTTCAATGAAACATGGTGAAGCCCCAAAATTGACCTCGCTAGAAGCATGTGTTTCAGACATAAGGAAGTGGATGGCTGCAAACTGTCTACTTTTAAACTCGGACAAAACAGAGATGCTTGTTCTAGGTCCCAAGAAACAAAGAGGTATTCTGTTGAATCTAACAATTAATCTTAATGGTTGTACAGTCGTCTCACATAAAACTGTGAAGGACCTCGGCGTTACTCTGGATCCTGATCTCTCTTTTGAAGTACATATCAAGACTGTTTCAAGGACAGCTTTTTTTCCATCTATGTGATATTGCAAAAATCAGAAACTTTCTGTCCAAAAATGATGCAGAAAAATGAATCCATGCTTTTGTCACTTCTAGGTTAGACTTCTGCAATGCTCTACTTTCCGGCTACCCGGATAAAGCACTATATAAACTTCAGTTAGTGCTAAATATGGCTGCTAGAACCCTGACTAGAACCAAAAAATGTGATCATATTACTCCAATGCTAGCTTCCCTACACTGGCTTCCTGTCAAGGCAAGGGCTGATTTCAAGGTTTTACTGCTAACCTACAAAGCATTACATGGACTTGCTCCTACCTATCTCTCTGATTTGGTCCTGCCGTGCATACCTACACGTACGCTACGGTCTCAAGACACAGGCCTCCTAATTGTCCCTAGAATTTCTAAGCAAACAGCTGGAAGCAGGGCTTTCTCCTATAGAGCTCCATTTTTATGGAATGGTCTGCCTACCCATGTGGGAGACGCAAACCCAGTCTCAACCTTTAGGTCTTTACCGAAGACTCGTCTTTACCGAAGACTCATCTCTTCAGTGGGTCATATGATTGAGTGTAGTCTGGCCCAGGAGTGTGAAGGTGAACGGAAAGGCTCTGGAGCAACGAATCGCCCTTGCTGGGATTCTCTGCCTCTAACCCTATTACAGGGGGTGAGTCACTGGCTTACTAGGGCTCTTTCATACCGTCCCTACGAGGCGTACGTCACTTGAGTGGGTTGAGTCACTGATGTGATCTTCCTGTCTGGGTTGACGCCCCCCCTTGGGTTGTGCCGTGGCGGAGATCTTTGTGGGCTATACTCGGCCTTGTCTCAGGATGGTAAGTTGGTGGTTGAAGATATCCCTCTAGTGGTGTGGGGGCTGTGCTTTGGCAAAGTGGGTGGGGTTATATCCTTCCTGTTTGGCCCTGTCCGGGGGTGTCATCGGATGGGGCCACAGTGTCTCCTGACCCCTCCTGTCTCAGCCTTCAGTATTTATGCTGCAGTAGTTTATGTGTCGGGGGGCTAGGGTCAGTTTGTTATATCTGGAGTACCTCTCCTGTCCTATCCGGTGTCCTGTGTGAATTTAAGTATGCTCTCTCTAATTCTCTATTTCTCTCTTTCTTTCTCTCTCTCCGAGGACCTGAGCCCTAGGATCATGCCTCAGGACTACCTGACATGATGACTCATTGCTGTCCCCAGTCCACCTGGCCATGCTGCTGCCCCAGTTTCAACTGTTCTGCCTGTGATTATTATTATTTGACCATGCTGGTCATTTTTGAACATTTGAACATCTTGGCCATGTTCTGTTATAATCTCCACCCGGCACAACCAGAAGAGGACTGGCCACCCCACATAGCCTGGTTCCTCTCTAGGTTTCTTCCTAGGTTTTGGCCTTTCTAGGGAGTTTTTCCTAGCCACTGTGCTTCTACACCTGCAATGCTTGCTGTTTGGGGATTTAAGCTGGGTTTCTGTACAGCACTTTGAGATATCAGCTGATGTTCGAAGGGCTATATAAATACATTTGATTTTGATTTGATTTGATTTAGATACTACTGCACCTTTGGAGCTAGGAACACAAGCATTTTGCTACATCCGCAATAACATCTGCTAAATTTGTGTATGTGACCAATACAATTTGATTTGATCTGTTGGTTGGCTGTCAGTCTACATTGCAATTTAATTTGACGTAAAAAGTGACAGATTCTCAGATCAGATGACTGAGGTTGGTCAATGCATTCAATGGTCAACTGTCAGTCTGGAAGTGTCTGACTGGACTTACAGAGCCTTGTCAAGAAGGTCTTGTTTCTCCTGTAACTCTTGCTTCAAGCTCTCCACTTCTACCTTCAACTCGATGTTCTGGAACACAGGGAGAATAGAACACGAAATCAGACTGGAATTATGTTTGATAGAAAAAATGACATCATCAATATTGTTGTCATTGTCACCATCATCACCATTATCATCATCATCCTCAACCACATCATAACAATTCATCTCAGAAGACAAGGAATATCAAATAGAAACTTTAAAACAAGTCAATGAAGTCATAGAAACTCAAAGAAGTGCAGGCACCATTAGTACAATTAGTGTAAAACACAGGAAGAGAGTAGAGGACAGGCTCATTGTAATGGCTGGAATGGAATTAATAGAATGGTTTCAAACACATCAAAACGTATGGAAACCACGTTTGACTCCGATCCATTAATTCCATTCCACCCATTACAATGAGCCCGTCTTCCTGTAGCTCCTCCCACCAGCCTCCACTGACTTGTACTGCCTTACAAAGACCCCTGATGCCCAGATGAACAGTATACCCTATTACTCTCCTGGAAACTCCTGCCTTCCAAATGCACCTAGTGCTTGTCCTGTACAGTATCCAGTGACTTCTATCCCCCTCCAACACCATCCCACAGCTAGCCAGCAACAGCAACCCTACACGCACAACCTGTCCTCTCTCCTTCTCACCCACAACCCCCAAATACCTTCACCATCTACACCTGATCCCCACACCCCTCCTATGCTGCATCAATTTTCCTCCTTCCCTCCCCCTCTCTCTGCTGTATCAATCAGAGTGGTGTGGTGTGGTGTGCATACGTAACATTAGTAGGGAACATGGTTCTCTCCTGTCACAGATGTTATATTTTATGATGGGACAGGCTGCCAGGAAACCCAAACTTTTTGGAGGTTACCAAAAATCTATAATGTCCTGTCCATTGCACACTTTACTTGAAACCTATCAAAGTTTAACAATGCATATCAATTCATAGAATAAGCATGTATCAATCTGGACTGGTCCCAGATCTGTTAGAGATCTTGCTAACATCAGCTCTTTGCCACATCTCACACCAGTGCAAAGCACATTTTTATTACATCCTTTATTTAACTAGGCAAGTCAGTTAAGAACACATTTTTATTTACAATGATGGCCTACACCGGCCAAACCGGGACGACACTGGGCCAATTGTGCACTGCTCTATGGGATTCCCAATAACAGCCGGTTGTGATACAGCCTGGACTCGAACCAGGGTGTCTGTAGTGACCGCTCTAGCACTGAGATGCAGTGCCTTAGACCGCTGCACCACTCAGGAGCTAGTACAGGTTACAAAACGTATCCAGGGCTTTCAACAGCCCTGGTTCCATTGCCAAACATACATTTTAATAGGCTACTGTGTAAATACAACATAAAGTTATTATATTTTCATCATTATAAAGGTAAAATGTCATTCCCCTCACCTCACAATGGAGGGTAACTAACTGTTAGGCTCACACACTTAAACCAGGGGGAAAGCAGAGCATCTCTGGGGCTTATACCAGGGGTCAGGGGTTAAAGTACACACCTTGGTTATCTGCTCTGACAGGCACGGTGAACCAGAATAGGGTTCTGAGCTAGGACAGGTGTCACGCCCTGACCTTAGATATCACAGTTTTTCTATATATTTTGGTTTGGTCAGGGTGTGACTAGGGAGGGTACTCTAGTTTTTCTATGTCTAAGGTTTTTGTATGTCTATGTTTTTGGTCTATGTTGGATATGGTTCCCAATCAGAGACAGCTGTTTATCTTTGTCTCTGATTGGGGATCATATTCAGGTAGCCATTTTACTCATTTGTGTTGTGGGATCTTGACTATGTATAGTTGCCTGTCAGCACTATTTGTATAGCTTCAGGTTTCGTTTGGTTGTTTGTTGTTTTGTTCAGTGAGTTTCGATTTATTAAAATTATGTGGAACTCTACTCACGCTGCACCTTGGTCTGATCCTTACGACGGACGTGACAACCGGGCCTTTAGGATAGGGATTTGGGATATGGAAAATGGATTAGCAATGTGACTGGGAATTAATGGTGAGGTTCAATTGTCCAGTTGTGACCCTGGACAGGGATAAGACACTACCGTCTCTCTCTCTTTCTTTCGTGTTATTGTTGCTTATCTCTGTCCTCTTTCTCTTATCTCTCTTTTCACTCTCTGAAATTAAAACTGTATCCTATTCTCACTTTTTCTCTCAATATTTTCTATTCCATTTCTCTCATTTCCTGTCTCCCACATCCTTCCATCTCTCTCACTCTGTCAGACCTGTATGTAGTATTATAGTTCTTCCCCCAGTCTATTGACCTTTAGAATCTGCTCTGTCTTCTAGCCAGAGAGGTATTCCAGTTCATCACACCTTCATAGCAAAACTATCTGTCTGTCCTTAACACTCACACTGACCCTGGATACATGTGCACACACACAGAGTAAGCAGACCCCCAGTGCACGTGTCACTAGAGCTCACCCACACTGAAACTGGCATTTTGGCCTTTTGGACTGGTATTGACACACAACCTTTAGTTAATGACTACGCTGTGTCCTTGCAGTGTGAAATATAAATCTTATTGATCTTATACATTTAGGAAAAACAAAAGCAATGTTTGTAAGATAACATTTTAGCAATTTAGCAGACATTGTTACCCAGAGAGACTTACAAAAGCCAAAGTCATGTAAACAAATTGAAATTAATTTAAATGGATTTCACATTAATTTTCACATCATTAGTCACTGCTTGACAGACAGTAACCGGGATGTTTTCCTGTTATCCACACAGCTCTAAATATAGGAGTCCATGGTGCACCTGCTATTCCTGCCCCCTCGGCCCACAGTAACAGTTCCCCTTATAACTAGATATGCACCAGAGTGGTACAAGGCTGCCTGATTGGCAGAGACATGGGGTTAAGAGTATATTGCTAGGCCTAGCCGCTGACACACACACACTTAGCCATGCAGTCACACACGCATACAGTGGGGTCTGAAATGATTGACACCCTTGATAAAGATGAGCGATAATGACTGTATAAAATATATTATATAAATACTGAGCTATATTGTATGCTCAAAAGTATTTACCTTTTATACTAATACAATTGCTCAGAGAAAGATATTTTGTTTAACAAGTATTACAAAACTATATCAACAAGGTAGAGGTAACAATTATTGACATCCCATAAGATTCTAGGAATATTTGGTCCCATATTCTTAGCACGCAATGCTTACATTAAGCTTGTGACTCCACAAACTTGTTGGATGCATTTGCAGTTTTTCTTGGTGTGTTTCAGATGATTTTGTGCCCAATAGAAATGAATGGTAAATAATGTAATGTGTAATTCATTTTGGAGCCACTTTTATTGTAAATAAGAATATAATACGTTTCCAAACACTTCCAAATGAATATGGATGCTAACATGATTATGGATGGTCCTGAATGAATCCTGAATAATGACGAGTGAGAAAGTTACAGAGGGTCAAAGATCATAACCCCAAGACATGCTAACCTCCCCTGTTATGAGTAATGGTGAGAGGTTAGCATGGGTTGGGCGTATGATCTTTGACCCTCTGTAACTTTCTAAATCATCATTAATCACAATTCAAGTGACTCCATTAAAAACACAATACATGATTTACCATTAATTTATATTGGGCACAACATAATCTGAAACGCAACCAAAACTAACTGCAAATTCATATTTCATTGAAATATGCTATAAATCTGAAACCAAATACTAAACCTTTGACTACTTTATTTATAAGAATCTTTAAGTACCTTTGAAAAAACAAAATGTGTACTTGTTAATCCGAATATTTTTGTATACTGACATGCATGTGTAACCGATGTGAAATGGCTAGCTAGTTAGCGGGGTGCGCGCTAATAGCGTTTTAATCGGTGATGTCACTTTTGTGGAGTGATGGGTAACGATGCTTTGAGAGTGACTGTCGATGTGTGCAGATGTGTGCTCGAACCAGGAGCCCAGGTAGGGGTGAGGAGAGGGACGGAAGCTATACTGTTACACATGCACAGATATCGGGATGAAAACAAGTAAGTCAAACCCATTGCAGAAAAACAAATGTGTTGAATAAATGATTGTACTCAAGCTTGGACAATATATAGAAATCCTCTCCCTTCCACTCTGAGCAGGGAGTGTAAACTAAGACAACAGAAACGGTGCCAGGAAATCAACTGAATCAAGCAGGTCAACAAAGAAACAATCCCAAGGCCAAATTAACATAATTACTGTATCTGAGACAACGATTCCACTGGGCACAGATGTCATTTCAACATCTGCTTTTAAATTACATTTGGTTGAGTTGTTAACTATCATGAATTCAACATGAAATCAACAAAACATGTCACCATGTCATTGGATTTAGGTAAAAATTTGTGTCCAAAAAATACCTAACTCCCTTACGTTGAATACTTTTTACAAATCCAATCAGTTTTCCCACCTTTATTCAATGTCCTCACATAGATTGTTTTGTTGAAATGAGGTGGAAACAACATTGATTCAACCAGTATTTGTCCAGTGGGAAGTGACAGCATTATCATATGGTCTTGCATGGACCGGGAGTGACACGACCATAGAGATCCTATTAAATTAGACATTCCTAATTCTATGGACATGTAGCAGAAAAAGGATATATTGGCGATTATTGACTTGCAGGAGCTGAGGCCCAGCATGATGACTTAGTCAAGCGTGATGACTCAGTCATGATTTACAGTGGCTTTGCGAAAGTATTCACCCCCTTGACATTTTTCCTATTTTGTTGCCTTACAACCTGGAATTAAAATAGATTTTGGGGTGTTTATCATTTGATTTACACAACATGCCTACCACTTTGAAGATACAAAATATTTGTTATTGTGAAACAAACAAGAAATAAGAAACTTGAGCGTGCATAACTATTCACCCCCCAAAGTGAATACATTGTAGAGCCACCTTTTGCAGCAATTACAGCTGCAAGTCTCTTGGAACGTCTCCATAAGCTTGGCACATCTAGCCACTGGGATTTTTGCCCATTCTTCAAGGCAAAACTGCTTCAAGTTGGATGGGTTCCGCTGGTGTACAGCAATCTTTAAGTCATACCACAGATTCTCAATTGAATTGAGGTCTGGGCTTTGACTAGGCAGGGTAGCCTAGTGGTTAGAGTGTTGGACTAGTAACCAGAAGGTTGCAAGTTCAAAGCCCTGAGCTGACAAGGTACAAATCTGTCGTTCTGCCCCTGAACGGGCAGTTAACCCACTGGTCCTAAGCTGTCATTGAAAATAAGAATTTGTTCTAAACTAACTTGCCTGGTTAAATAAAGGTAAAATAAAATAAAAGGCCATTCCAAGACATTTAAATGTTTCCCCTTAAACCACTCAAGTGTTGCTTTACCAGTATGCTTAGGGTCATTGTCCTGCTGGAAGGTGAACCTCTGTCCCAGTCTCAAATCTCTGGAAGACTGAAACAGATTTCCCTCAATAATTTCCCTGTATTTAGTGTCATCCATAATTTCTTCAAATCTGACCAGTTTCCCAGTCCCTGCTGATGAAAAACATCCCCACAGCATGATGCTGCCACCACCATGCTTCACTGCGGGGATGGTGTTCTCAGGGTGATGTGAGGTGTTGGGTTTGTGCCAGACATAGTGTTTTCCTTGATGGCCAAAAAGCTCAATTTTAGTCAGAGTAGCTTCTTCCATATGTTTGGGGAGTCTCCCACATGCCTTCTGGCGTACAACAAACGTGTTTGCTTATTTCTTTAAGCAATGGCTTTACTCTGGCCACTCTTCCATAAAGCCCAGCTCTATTGATTGTACGGCTTAAAGTGGTCCTATGGACAGATACTCCAATCTCCTCTGTGGAGCTTTGCAGCTCCTTCAGGGTTACCTTTGGTCTCTTTGTTGCCTTCCTGATTAATGCCCTCCTTGGCTGGTCTGTGATTTTTAGTGGGCGGCTCCTGGTAAATTTGTTGTGGTGCCAGAATATATATGTTAAACGTTTTGGATATTTTTTTATAACCCATCCCTGATCTGTACTTCTCCCTGACCTGTTTGGAGAGCTCCTTGGTCTTCATCCCCCTGACCTGTTTGGAGAGCTCCTTGGTTTTCATCCCCCTGACCTGTTTGGAGAGCTCCTTGGTCTTCATCCCCCTGACCTGTTTGGAGAGCTCCTTGGTCTTCATCCCCCTGACCTGTTTGGAGAGCTCCTTGGTCTTCATCCCCCTGACCTGTTTGGAGAGCTCCTTGGTCTTCATCCCCCTGACCTGCTTGGAGAGCTCCTTGGTCTTCATGGTGCAGTTTGTTTGATGGTTCCCCTTGCTTAGTGGTGTTGCAGACTCTGGGGCCTTTCAGAACAGGTCATATACTGAGATCACAGATTATGTGACACTTAGATTGCACACAGGTGGACTTTATTTAATTTATTGTGTGACTTCTGAAGGTAATTGGTTGCACCAAATCTTATTTAGGGGCTTCATAGCAAAGGGGGTGAATAAATATGCACGCACCACATTTCCGTAATTTTCTTCATTTCACTTCACCAATTTGGACTATTTTGTGTATGTCTATTACATGAAATCAACATAAAAATCAATTTAAATGACAGGTTGTAATGCAACAAAATAGGAAAAACGCCAAGGCACTGTATGAGATACTTTGGATGGCTGACCATCTGTGGGCTATCGCAGGGGTCCATCACACCTGTGGTAATCTCTAGGAAGGGATGTTCCCTTCTCACAGAACGCTGGGAGCGTGGACACCGTTGAGGGTGTGAAGACACAATGAAATGTGAAATTGACTGAATGAATGTTACTGTGTGAATTAAATTGTCATGTTTGGATTGTTTCAAGTGTTCCTAAAGAGCTATAATAAATATTGATATGTTTCATTGTGCTGGATTTATTGTTCATTTGTTTATCGGATGGCGGTCAGTTCAAAGAGGGAGCAATGCAGATGTACACTCCTATCATTGAGATGAGAGTTGTGATGATTAGATCCAAGAATGCGTGTGTTGCTTTCCTGCCTTTTGTTGTAATGTTTTGTGCCATGCAAAGTGATGTTAATTAGACGATATGAGACACTGGGATTTGGCTGGGTTGACACTTTGCTCATGGAGTCAATGTAATTCTCCTGGCGTAGCGTTCCATTACATTATAGTGTGTTTTTATACATAACCTATAGACTTTTAGATAGTTTGTATCTTGTGGCAACCACCATCGATAAAAGACAGTACTGTGCAGCCGTCTTCATCAACCTGGCCAAGGCTTCCACATTCTTATCGGCAGACTCAATAGCCTCAGTTTCTCAAATGACTGCCTCCCCTGGTTCACCAACTACTTCTCAGATAGAGTTCAGTGTGTCAAATCGGATGGGCCGTTGTCTGGACCTCTAGTAGTCTCTATGGGGGTGCCACAGGGTTCAATTCTCGGGCCGACTCTTTTCTCTGTATATATCAATGATGTCGCTCTTGCTGCTGCTGATTCTCTGATCCACCACACTGTGTTAACAAACCTCCAAACAAGCTTCAATGCCATGCAACACTCCTTCCGTGGCCTCCAACTCAAAGTAAAACTAAATGCATGCTCTTCAACCGATTGCTGCCCGCACCCGCCCAACCAGCATCACTACTCTGGACGGTTCTGACTTAGCATAAGTGAACAACTACAAATACCTAGGTGTCTGGTTAGACTGTAAACTCTCCTTCCAGACTCACATTAAGCATCTCCAATCAAATTTTAAATCTAGAATTGGCTTCCTATTTCGCAACAAAACATCCTTCACTCATGCTGCCAAACATACCCTCGAAGAACTGATTATCCTACCGATCCTTGACTTCGGCAATGTCATTTACAAAATAACCTCCAACACTCTACTCAGCAAATTGGATGTAGTCTATCACAGTGCCATCCGTTTTGTCACCAAAGCCCCATATATTACCCACCACTGCTCTCGTTGGCTGGCCCTCGCTACATATTCGGCACCAAACCCACTGGCTCCAGGTCATCCAGGTCATCTAAATCTTTGCTAGGTAAAGCCCCACCTTGTCTCAGCTCACTCGTCACCATAGCAGCACCCACCTGTAGCACACACTCCAGCAGATATATTTCACTGGTCACCCCCAAAGCCAACACTTCCTTTGGCTGCCTTTCCTTCCAGTTCTCTGCTGCCAATGACTGGAACGAATTGCAAAAAATCACTGAAGCTGGAGACTTATATCTCCCTCTCTAACTTTAAGCATCAGCTGTCAGAGCAGGTTACCGATCACTGTACCTGTACACAGCCCATCTGTAAATAGCACACCCAACTGCCTCATCCTCATATTGTTATTTCTGTTGTTGTTGCTTTTATGCACCCTAGTATCTCTACATGCACATCATCATCTGCACTTCTATCTCTCCAGTGTTAATGCTAAATTGTAATTATTTTGCCTCTATGGCCTATTTATTGCCTTACCTCCCTAATCTTACTACATTTGTACACACTGTACATATACTTGTTATATTGTGTTATTGACTGTAGGTTTATATATCCCATGTGTAACTCTGTGTATATGTTTCTGTCACACTGCTTTGCTTTATCCTGGCCAGGTCGCAGTTATAAATGAAACTTGTTCTCAACTGGCCTACCTGGTTAAATAAATGTGATCTGGCCTACCTGGTTAAATAAATGTGATCTGGCCTACCTGGTTAAATAAAGGTGATCTGGCCTACCTGGTAAATAAAGGTGATCTGGCCTACCTGGTTAAATAAAGGTGATCTGGCCTACCTGGTTAAATAAAGGTGATCTGGCCTACCTGGTTAAATAAAGGTGAAATAAAAATGTATAAAAAATGGAAGACTTCTGTTATGTACTATTTGTCAGTTATTGTGTAACTGTAATAAATCTGACAACGTTTAAATGGATACGAACCGTAGTCCTCATACTTCAGAATAATATTCCTTGAATTATTATTTTGTGAATAGTAATTATAATGGTTACTAACGGTAATTATAACCCGGGTGGTTCGAGCAGTGAATGTTGATTGGCTGACAGCCGTGGTATATCAGAACGTATACAACGGGTATGACTTTTTTACTGCTCTAATTACACTAGTAACCAGTTTATAATAGCAATAATGCATCTTGGGGGTTTGTGGTATATGGCCAATATACCTTGGATAAGGGCTGTATCCAGGCACTCCGCGTTGCATCGTGCTTAAGAACAGCCCTTAGCTGTGGTATATTGGTCATATTCCACACCCCCTCAGGCATATTGCTTAATTATAACATGATAAAACATGAAAGTGTCAGTTTGGTCAAACCTCTTTCTACTCAATTAGCTGTGGCATGCACGATATAGGATGAGTCAGAGCACATTCAGGTCTTGTTTATTTGGATCAGATCAGCCATCTTGTTATTTGGATAAGGTCAGCCATCTTGTTATTTGGATAAGGTCAGCCATCTTGTTATTTGGATAAGGTCAGCCATCTTGTTATTTGGATAAGGTCAGCCATCTTGTTATTTGGATAAGGTCAGCCATCTTGTTATTTGGATAAGGTCAGCCATCTTGTTATTTGGATAAGGTTAGCCATCTTGTTCATTTGGATAAGGTCAGCCATCTTGTTAATTTGGATAAAGTCAGCCATCTTGTTATTTGGATGAGGTCAGCCATCTTGTTAATTGGATAAGGTCAGCCATCTTGTTAATTTGGATAAGGTCAGCCATCTTGTTAATTTGGATAAGGTCAGCCATCTTGTTATTTGGATAAGGTTAGCCATCTTGTTCATTTGGATAAGATCAGCCATCTTGTTAATTTGGATAAAGTCAGCCATCTTGTTATTTGGATGAGGTCAGCCATCTTGTTAATTGGATAAGGTCAGCCATCTTGTTAATTTGGATAAGGTCAGCCATCTTGTTAATTTGGATAAGGTCAGCCATCTTGTTATTTGGATAAGGTCAGCCATCTTGTTATTTGGATAAGGTCAGCCATCTTGTTATTTGGATAAGGTTAGCCATCTTGTTATTTGGATAAGGTCAGCCATCTTGTTATTTGGATAAGGTCAGCCATCTTGTTAATTTGGATAAGGTCAGCCATCTTGTTAATTTGGATAAGGTCAGCCATCTTGTTAATTTGGATAAGGTCAGCCATCTTGTTATTTGGATCATATCAGCCATCTTGTTATTTGGATAAGGTCAGCCATCTTGTTAATTTGGATAAGGTCAGCCATCTTGTTAATTTGGATAAGGTCAGCCATCTTGTTAATTTGGATCATATCAGCCATCTTGTTTCTTTGGATAAGGTCAGCCATCTTGTTAATTTGGATAAGGTCAGCCATCTTGTTAATTTGGATCATATCAGCCATCTTGTTTCTTTGGATAAGGTCAGCCATCTTGTTAATTTGGATAAGGTCAGCCATCTTGTTTATTTGGATCATATCAGCCATCTTGTTTCTTTGAATAAGGTCAGCCATCTTGTTAATTTGGATAAGGTCAGCCATCTTGTTAATTTGGATAAGGTCAGCCATCTTGTTAATTTGGATAAGGTCAGCCATCTAGTTAATTTGGATAAGGTCAGCCATCTTGTTAATTTGGATAAGGTCAGCCATCTTGTTAATTTGGATAATGTCAGCCATCTTGTTATTTGGATGAGGTCAGCCATCTTGTTAATTGGATAAGGTCAGCCATCTTGTTAATTTGGATAAGGTCAGCCATCTTGTTATTTGGATAAGGTTAGCCATCTTGTTCATTTGGATAAGATCAGCCATCTTGTTCATTTGGATAAAGTCAGCCATCTTGTTATTTGGATGAGGTCAGCCATCTTGTTAATTGGATAAGGTCAGCCATCTTGTTAATTTGGATAAGGTCAGCCATCTTGTTAATTTGGATAAGGTCAGCCATCTTGTTATTTGGATAAGGTCAGCCATCTTGTTATTTGGATAAGGTCAGCCATCTTGTTATTTGGATAAGGTTAGCCATCTTGTTATTTGGATAAGGTCAGCCATCTTGTTATTTGGATAAGGTTAGCCATCTTGTTATTTGGATAAGGTCAGCCATCTTGTTCATTTGGATAAGGTCAGCCATCTTGTTCATTTGGATAAGGTCAGCCATCTTGTTATTTGGATCATATCAGCCATCTTGTTATTTGGATAAGGTCAGCCATCTTGTTAATTTTGATAAGGTCAGCCATCTTGTTAATTTGGATAAGGTCAGCCATCTTGTTAATTTGGATCATATCAGCCATCTTGTTTCTTTGGATAAGGTCAGCCATCTTGTTAATTTGGATAAGGTCAGCCATCTTGTTAATTTGGATCATATCAGCCATCTTGTTTCTTTGGATAAGGTCAGCCATCTTGTTAATTTGGATAAGGTCAGCCATCTTGTTTATTTGGATCATATCAGCCATCTTGTTTCTTTGAATAAGGTCAGCCATCTTGTTAATTTGGATAAGGTCAGCCATCTTGTTAATTTGGATAAGGTCAGCCATCTTGTTAATTTGGATAAGGTCAGCCATCTAGTTAATTTGGATAAGGTCAGCCATCTTGTTAATTTGGATAAGGTCAGCCATCTTGTTTATTTGGATAAGGTCAGCCATCTTGTTAATTTGGATAAGGTCAGCCATCTTGTTAATTTGGATAAGGTCAGCCATCTTGTTTATTTGGATCATATCAGCCATCTTGTTTATTTGGATAAGGTCAGCCATCTTGTTAATTTGGATAAGGTCAGCCATCTTGTTTATTTGGATCATATCAGCCATCTTGTTTATTTGGATAAGGTCAGCCATCTTGTTAATTTGGATAAGGTCAGCCATCTTGTTTATTTGGATCATATCAGCCATCTTGTTTGCATGATTCTCATATCAGAGGTTTACTGATGATCAGGGAGGAGATTAAGGGCTGAAGAAGAATGTATTGGAAGAATGTAGACACACACAATCACACACTAACACACAGATGAAAGCAAGCATGAAAACATACAAACACACACATACTCACACACACAGCACATAGCCATGCACATTAATCTCTCTACTACACCACTACTCCTCTCTGGAGTGGTGGCCTATAGGGATTCTGGCGAAGGGACCAATAATGGATTTGACCATTTCCATACGCACCCAGACAACAGCTGGCTCACAGAGTCACACATACACACAGAACCAAGAACACACAAACACACTTAGAACACACACACATGCACACCCCCACTCACACATACACTATATATACAAAAGTATGTGGACACCCCTTCAAATGAGTGGATTTGGCTATTTCAGCAACACCCCTTGCTGACAGGTGTATGAAATCGAGCACACAGCCATACAATCTCCATAGACCAACATTGGCAGTAGAATGTCTTTACTGAAGAGCTCAGTGACTTTCAATGTGGCACCGTCATAGGATGCCACCTTTCTGACGGACAAATCTAGGTTTGGCGGATGCCAGGAGAACACCACCTGCCAGAATGCATAGAGTCAATTGTAACGTCTGATGGAGGAGGCATAGTGGTCTGGGGCTGTTTTTCATGGTTTGGGCTCGTTCCTGTGAAGGGAAATCTTAACGATACAGCAATACAATGACATTCTAGAGCCCTCAAACTCAACTCTGCACCTCAAAGCCAGTTCCCATGCATTTTTTCATTGTTCCCCTCTAATCAGCGACTTATTTAGACCTGCGACACCAGGTTTCTGCAATTAATTAACAGGTAGAACAGAAAACCAGCAGGCTCGAGACCTCTTAGGGTAAGAGCTGAGTACCCTGGCCTCCCGGGTGGCGCAGTGGTTAAGGGCGCTGTACTTCAGCTTGGCTGACAGCCATGGAATATTTGTTTGTGCCACCAGAGACTCTGGGTTTGTGCCCAGGCTCTGTCGTAACCGGCCGCGACTGGGAGGTCCGTGGGGCGATGCACAATTGGCCTATCGTCGTCCGGGTTAGGGAGGGCTTGGCCGGTAGGGATATCCTTGTCTCATCGCGCACCAGCGACACCTGTGGCGGGCCGGGCGTAGTGCGTGCTAACCAAGGTCGCCAGGTGCACAGTGTTTCCTCCGACACATTGGTGCGGCTGGCTTCCGGGTTGGATGCGCGCTGTGTTAAGAAGCAGTGCAGCTTGGTTGGATTGTGTATCGGAGGACGCATGACTTGCATGACTTTCAACCTTCGTCTCTCCCGAGCCCGTACGGGAGTTGTAGCGATGAGACAAGATAGTAGCTACTAAAACAATTGGATACCACAAAATTGGGTTGGAAAAGGGGTAAAAATTCAACAACAAAAAAAGAAAAGAGTTGAGTACCCTTATTCTAAATATTTTGTGCTTCCAACTTTGTGGCAACAGTTTGGGGAAGGCCTGCTCCTGTTTCAGCATGACAATTCCCTCGTTCTCAAAGCGAGGTCCATACAGAAATAGTTTGTTGAGATCAGTGTGGAAGAACTTGACTGGCATGCACAGAGCCCTGACCTCAACCCCATCAAACACCTTTGGGATAAATTGGAAGGCCGACTGTGAGCCAAGCCTAATCGCCCAACATCAGTTGCCGACCTCACTCAGGTTCTTGTGGCTGAGTAGAAACAAATGCCCGCAGCAATGTTTAGACATCTAGTGGAAAGCCTTCCCAGAAGAGTGGAGGCTGTTATAGCAGCAAAGGGGGGACCAACTCCATATTAATGCCCATGATTTTGGAATGAGATGTTCGATGAGCCGGTGTCCACATACTTTTGGTAATGTAGTGTATATATGATCTCACACACCCTCCCCTCACACCCCCTTGTAACATGCATCTTGGAGGTCAGATGAGCCAGCAGGCTACCATCTCGTACCCCAGACTGCTGCCCTTTCCCTGGGATTAGGAGCTGTCTGTGTGCCAACCTGAGGGTGAGACCAGCCTAAGAGCTGTGTGTGTGTGTGTGTGTGTGTGTGTGTGTGTGTGTGTGTGTGTGTGTGTGTGTGTGTGTGTGTGTGTGTGTGTGTGTGTGTGTGTGTGTGTGTGTGTGTGTGTGTGTGTGTGCGTGTGCGTGTGCGTGTGTGCGTGGGTGGGTTCCAAAGGTCCTCACAAGGATAGTAAAAAAGGAAGGAAAAAGGCCCGCACCCAACCCTAACCTGCAAATATAGACAATATGCTATAAGCTACAGTCAAAGACTGCAGAACGATTTCTTTGACAGGTGTTGCAGGATTGTTTTTTGTTGCCGGATTTTGATATGTTTCTGCTTATAATTTCCTCCATTTTGGAAGGCTATTTTTCAGTAAACATGTCTATAATTAGATATATGTGGCTTCGCTTTTGTCATTATTGTAACGGTTGTCGTCGGGAGAAAGAGAGGACCAAGGTGCAGTGTTATAATTTAATAAAGAATGAACCACTGTACCATAGGCCTAGTTGAAGTCCCATCTTGTGACTGTCCAATTTGTAGTGCCTCACAATCATCACACTGCTATCATCCTCTATTACCACTTCACCAAATCTTTCCCAAACACGACTTTTCTGTCCCTCCCTTCTCTTTATTTTCAACCCTCCATTTCGCAGCGTTTCTTTTATTGAATTGAACTCCGACAATGTCGTCTTTGCCTCCGTTGATTTACGTGAACCTTTTCTATCCGTTCCCAAAAGCATGTGGTGAGTAGCGTGTAGGCAGGCTACACATACAGTTACACCCTAAAGTTTAGGCTTATGCACTAATGCCATATGGCCTAATATAATGTGTGTGTGTCTGTGCCTGTGTCTCTTCACAGTCCCACTGTTCCATAAGGTGTATTTTTATCTGTTTTAAAAAATCTGATTCTACTGTTTGCATTAGTTACCTGATGTGGAATAGAGTTCTATGTAGTCATGGCTCTATGTAGTACTGTGCGCCTCCCATAGTCTGTTCTGGAGTTGGGGACTGTGAAGAGACCTCTGGTGGCATGTCTTGTGTGGTATGCATGGGTGTCTGAGCTGTGTGTTAGTCGTTTAAACAGACAGCTCGGTGCATTCAACATCTTCTCACAAATACAAGTAGTGATAAAGTAAACCTGTCCTCTACTTTGAGCCAGGAGAGATTGACTTGCATTTTATTAATGATATCTCTCTTTGTACATTTAAGTTGTCAAACGAGCACTACATTCTACTCATAGACACCAGACAGAACACACAACCACAACAGAGGAACCCCAGCAGAGGAACCACACCAGAGGAACCCCAGCAGAGGAACCACACCAGAGGAACCCCAGCAGAGGAACCACACCAGAGGAACCCCAGCAGAGTAGATAGTGTCTAAAATGCCCATTATATGGCTTCCTGTAGCAGGATCATAGCTAGAAGATAAAGATTTTGTCAAATGAATGGCCTTTTTTTGTGCATTTTAGCTAACCCTGACCCTTTTCCAAACCTTAACCTAATACTCCTAACCTGCTACGTTAATTATCCTAACCTGCTATGAAAAGTCAAATCTGATGTTAATTTGACAAAAGCAGGATCCCTTCTAGCCATGAACCTGTAGCAGGGACCACTGTAGGACAATGACATCATAGAGAAAGAATGTGTACCATCTCCTCAGAGGGACACGCACAGAACATTGTATCAGCTCATTTCATCCTCCCTTCACCTAGAGTTGGGCTCAATTCCATTTCAATTCCTCAGTCAGTTGAATTGATTCTTATACAATAACACAACTATTACTACTAGAAAGTACCCTCTGTAACCTGGTAGTTAACATAGATGACAACAGACTAACCTGACTGCATGACTGCATGTGCTTAGTGAGTTGAACATCTATGGCTCTGCTCAATGCCTGAACTGACTGGAACACAGAAAGGATTGACCCTACCGCTGCTTTTAACATAATGGACAAAACCCTTCATCTTCATCCACCTCCTCTTTCCCAACATTGTGACACACACACACACACACACACACACACACACACACACACACACACACACACACACACACACACACACACACACACACACACACACACACACACACACACACACACACACACACACACACACACACACACACACACACACACACACACACACACACACACACACACACACACTCACCGTGCGGTAGACATGATCACTGGTGTCCTCGTACTTCTGCAGGATCCTCTCCTCCAGGAAGTAGATGCGGAGCTTGAGGCTGAAGTTCTCCTTCTTCAGGTCATTGAGATGCTGCGACAGAGTACGGTAACCGTTAGACATGTCACTTTAAAACCAACGGCAACCCGCAGACATGTCCCTTATAAGTCAGAGAATACGGTAACCATTTGACATGGCCGTGTTATTGGGAAAATACGGTAACCGTTAAAAAATACGGTAGCTGTTTGACATGTCCATGATATAGATCAGAAAGTCCGGTAACCTTTAGACATGTTATGTCCTCCTCCCGGTGGACATAATATATCGGTCCTCGGTGTCACAACGCAAAAACAACTAAAAGACGAAAACAATAAAAGTGACTTCCTAAGCTCTAGGAAGCCATGGAGAATCTACACACACACACTAACACTAAAATACCCACACACACAGGAGGAGTGTGCTGGGCCGTTTAGCGGTGCAGCCCGGGTGGTCAGAGCTGTGGCCATGCTGGCTCCATGGTGTGTTCTGGAGCCAAGGAGGCCGAACACAGGAGCTTATTTTACTGAAACAGACATGCCTGGAATCTCAGGCAGCATGGAGAGGGGGGCTCCATGGGTAAGCACGCACTTGACATGTAAGAAGATCCAGTGGAGGCTGCTGAGGGGAGGACGACTAATAATATTGGCTGGAATGGAGTGAACGGAATGGAAACCATGTTTTTGATGTATTTGATATCATTCCACAGCTTCCGCTCCAGCCATTGCCACGAGCCCCCCCCCTTGGAACTTCTGTGAGTACAATGTTTACTTTTTATTGTTTATTTCACTTTCCTTTATTATCTACTTCACTTGATTTGTCAATGTTAACATATGTTTCCCATGACAATAAAGCCTTTGAATTGAATTGAAAGAGGTAAATAGAAAGAGGTGCTAGAGTCGGGGAGGTCTGAATGGTCATACATATCCTCTCTCTGTCCCCTCTCCTTACTCTGTGTTAAAAGCACGCGTGAACGACCAGCTGAAACTCTGAACTCTGACAACATACAGTAGGTGCTTATTCTGTAATGTGCCAGCCAACATAAACATAATACAGTACTCTGTCTATTTCTCAGTCTGTCTGTCGGTGCACAGGTACTTTGTATATAAGGGCTGCATCCTAAATTAAAATCTATTCAAATGTGCCTTTTGCTCAGATCTGCAATTGAGATCAACGGACAGTATGATACGCAATGGTCTGTGTTACCCACAGATTTCAATTCGACGAATGGGCGTAATGAATCATCTGAGAGGTAGAGACAGAGACTGTAATAGGAGGCATGGCTCTGTGCCAGTTGGGCTATTTATAGGGAGCCAATCTCACAGTGACTGTCCCTCCGAGGCAGAGAATAGGGGTGGAGAGGGGAGAGAACAGGTATGTTATAGGGATGTACTGTGTATGCCCTGAAAACCACCCCTAAGTGGTTAACCGCGGCAAGTAGCCGAGTCGTTAGAGTGTTAAGCCAGTAACTGAAAGGCTGCTGGTTCGAATACCCAAGGTGAAAAATCTCTTGATGTGTCCTTGAGAAAGACACTTAATCCTAATTTGCTCCAGGGGTGCCGTACTACTACGGCTGACCCTGTAAAACAGGTTCTTGGTTTTTCCCTTCAGTTAAGCCCTAGACAACCAGGAGTGGGGAGTTCCTGACTAATTAGTGACCTTAATTCATCCATCAAGTACAAGGGACGAACGAAAACCCACACCTATCCTGTGTTTGCTCCAACCCTGCCTGAAGACACCAGATAGGGGGCAGTAATATGGTGATGTCCTCTACCTTGCAAACACAATCAATTATTATATGTAGCTAAGCACAGAAAAGCGTACATACTTTAAAGACTTGAGCGATTCAACGCCAGAATAGCCCCAAAATAGTTTTGGGTATGTAAGATTGTTCTGGCAATTCTCACATAGAAACTTCATTGTAGGAAGGATGTTTGACATGCTTTTTACATTTGTGTCACAAACCAAAAGGGTACTTTTTTATGTGGAATAATTTAATGTGAAAAATTGTGAAAATTTCAGAGTCTAGACATACATGTTGTCTGTATCATGTATGGTTCACATATCATAGGGTCTTACAGAAGGCATGTATTGTACAGGTCTAAAAATATCTCCACTTTCATCATTATTTTCTCTTTCTAAATGGATTCAATGTTTTTTCCCCTCATCAATCTACACACAATACCCCATAATGAGAAAGCAAAAACAGGTTTTTGTAAATTTTTGCAGAGATGTTCGATCGGGTTCAAGTCCGGGGTATGGCTGGGCCACTCAAGGACATTCAAAGACTTGTCCCAAAGCCACTCCTGCATTGTCTTGGCTGTGTGCTTAGGGTTGTTGTCCTGTTGGAAGGTGAACCTTCACATCAGTCTAAGGTCCTGAACACTCTGGAGAAAGTTTTAATCAAGGATCTCTCTGTACTTTGCTCCGTTTATCTTTCCCTCGATCCTGACTAGTCTCCCAGTCCCTGCCGCTGAAAAACATTCCCACAGCATGATGCTGCCACCACCATGCTTCACTGTAGGGATGGTGCCAGGCTTCCTCCAGACATGACGCTTGGCTCTCGGGAAAAAGTGTTCAATCTTGGTTTCATCGGACCAGAGAATCTTGTTTCTCATGGTCTGAGTGTCCTTTAAGTGAATTTTGGCAAACTCCAAGAGGGGTATCATGTGGCATTTACTGAGGAGTGGCTTCCGTCTGGCTACTCTACCTTCTGGAAAGTTCTCCCATCTCCAGAGAGGAACTCTGTCAGAGTGTCTCTAACAAAGTGACCGTCGGGTTCTTGCTCACCTCACTGACTAAGGTCCTTCTCCCCGATTGCTCAGTTTGGCCGTGCTGCCAGCTCTAGGAAGAGTCTTGGTGGTTACAAACTTCTTCCATTTGAGAATGATGGAGGCCACTGCGTTCTTGGGGACCTTCAACGCTGCAGAAATGTTTTGTTCTCCTTCCCCAGATCTGTGCCTCGACACAATCCTGTCTTGGAGTTCTACGGACAATTCCATTGATCTCATGGCTTAGTTTTTGCTCTGACATGCACTGTCGACAGTGGAACCTTATATAGACAGGTGTATGCCTTTCCACATCATGTCCAATCAATTGAATTTAACACAGGTGGACTCCAATCGAGTTGTAGAAACATCTCAAGGATAACCTAGGGAAACAGAATGCACCTGAGTCTTATAGAAAAGGGTCTGAAAACTTATGTCCATGTTTTTATTTTTAATATATTTGTAATAAGTTCTGAAAACCTGTTTTGGCTTTGTCATTATGGGGTATTGTGTGTAGATTGAGTAGAGAAAAATTGTAGTAACAAAAGGTGGAAAAAGTGAAGGGATCTGAATATTTTCCGAATGCACTGTACATCTGTTCTGTGGACATACACCTGTAATAACATTACGAACCTTGTCACATACTAACACCGTCTCAATATAATGCAATTCAATTTATGTGGTGGTGGGGGTCAATGACATTGCACGTATTTTGGGGGTATGCCGATACAGACTGACTAGCTGGATGTTTTAAGGATATGTTTTTTTTTACTACAGACTGACTCCCAGACAAACTGACTGGGCAGCTATGACATCATCATTAGTGGACCTCGTCCCTCCGCAGATTCAGTGACTGTGTCCATTAATATCTAGAGTTACAAAACACTTCCTAAATAATTCACCACAGAGACACGGGCCAGGCACCAAGCTTATTTAACAGCCACGTAGCACCAGGATGACATCATCACGGCTGCCCGTTTAAAAACAACAACACACGTGGCGGGTGGCACAACAGCCACCAGGGCATGCCCTCACCCTCACACACAATCACTTCCTCTCACACGTCCTCTGATAAGAAAAGGTGTGTGTGTGTGTGTGTGTGTGTGTGTGTGTGTGTGTGTGTGTGTGTGTGTGTGTGTGTGTGTGTGTGTGTGTGTGTGTGTGTGTGTGTGTGTGTGTGTGTGTGTGTGTGTGTGTGTGTGTGTGTGTGTGTGTGTGTGTGTGTGTGTGTGTGTGTGCAAGCATACTTACGTGTACACTGTGTGCTTGTGTATGTACGGTATGTATGTGTGGAGGTGGAACTTCTTGGAGAAGCTAGCGCCGGCACCCATGAAAGAGAGGGTTGCTTTGGGTCGCGTCCCTCTTTCAGAGTGGAACCTCTGCTTCGGTGAGAAGCTGGCTACACATCCCATTTTACCAGAGCAGCAAAGCCACCAAAACAGAAAGGAGGAACATCTACATTTAATAAGCTCAATGGCTTGTGAATGACTCCCATTAGTAAGCTATTCTGATCTGGAATGTGTTTGAACCATGGAATGTTTATAAAGTGTTTTTGAGGGTGCTGAGAATGATTAGAGAATGAGAGAGTTGGGGAAGAAGAGAGGAAGAGAGGAGGAGAGGAGGATTGATGTGTGAATAAAGTGAGTGACAGAGTGGTGGGGTTTGGAATAGGAGGCGACGCTAAAGAGATGGAGAATGGAAAGAAAGAAAGAAGTATGTGTTGTAGAAAAACAGGTGTTCATATCACATGGTGTGGAGTCAAACAAAAAGGTTTATTTTTAAATATACAGTATATATGTATATGTGTGTGTGTGTTTGGCATGAATTCAGGGCCCACTTTGTGACTTTGAGAGAGATTATAAGACTGTTTCCCTGGAGCAGGTGCTTCAGACAGGAATCTGCTAAACAAAGACTTTCCAATATGCCACATGCCATCATCCACATGATCTGAATGGCCAACCTGATCATTAGGATTCAGAGTTGTTCCTGGTCACTAGGGTTCAGAGTTGTTCCTGGTCACTAGGGTTCAGAGTTGTTCCTGGTCATTAGGATTCAGAGCTGTTCCTGGTCACTAGGGTTCAGAGTTGTTCCTGGTCACTAGGATTCAGAGCTGTTCCTGGTCACTAGGGTTCAGAGTTGTTCCTGGTCACTAGGGTTCAGAGTTGTTCCTGGTCACTAGAGTTCAGAGTTGTTCCTGGTCACTAGGATTCAGAGCTGTTCCTGGTCACTAGGGTTCAGAGTTGTTCCTGGTCACTAGGGTTCAGAGTTGTTCCTGGTCACTAGGGTTCAGAGTTGTTCCTGGTCACTAGGGCTCAGAGTTGTTCCTGGTCACTAGGGTTCAGAGTTGTTCCTGGTCACTAGGGCTCAGAGTTGTTCCTGGTCACTAGGGTTCAGAGTTGTTCCTGGTCACTAGGGTTCAGAGTTGTTCCTGGTGATTATGGCTCAGAGTTTTCTCTGGTCACATGGTTAGGAAGTGCACAGGATCTTCTTAGTTATAGGTCATGGGAATTTAACCCTTACCCTACGAGATCTGTTCTACCTGATAATTAATTACACCCACCTAGTGTCTCAGGTCTAAATCAGTCCCGATTAGAGGGGAACAATTAAAACAAGCAGTGAAACTGTCTTCCAGGTTTAGAGTTGATTTGGAAGTTTGCAGGTTTTATCCAGATTTATGTTGTATAGAATGTTATTTCAGTAGACTGAATCATAATTTACTGTAACGTCCAGGCTGAATCCTTTACTGTAACATCCAGACTGAATCCTTTACTATAATATTAAGGCTGAATCATTTACTGTAACATCCAGACTGAATCATTTACTCTAACATCCAGACTGAATCATTTACTGTAACATCCAGGTTGAATAATTTACTGTAACATCCAGACTGAATAATTTACTGTAACATCCAGACTGAATCATTTACTGTAACATCCAGACGGAATCATTCACTGTAACATCCAGACTGAATCATTTACTCTAACATCCAGACTGAATCATTTACTGTAACATCCAGGTTGAATAATTTACTGTAACATCCAGACTGAATAATTTACTGTTACAGCCAGACGGAATCATTTACTGTAACATCCAGACTGAATCATTTACTGTAACATCCAGGCTGAATCATTTACTGTAACATCCAGACTGAATCATTTACTATAATATTCAGGCTGAATAATTCACTGTAACATCCAGACTGAATCATTTACTGTAACATCCAGACTGAATAATTTACTGTAACATCCAGACTGAATAATTTACTGTGACATCCAGACTGAATCATTTACTGTAACATCCGGGCTTTATCATCCCTCACAGACTGGTCTTCAGTCTGCTTCATTACAGTACATTATGAACCCACACGATGGCGACAATGAGTTAATATAATGAGGCTGCAAAGATTGGATCATTAAATTAGAGGAGAGCTCACCTGTTCAAACTCTCTCAGAGTGTGAGGTTGGAGAGAAGGTGAGTTTTCAGTTTCATCACTACATACATCTGAAGGGAGAGAACATACGAATCTTGTAAACTTTTTTTATTTCATGGTAATTACATGAATAATTACATAGTGACATAAAGTGTTATTACAGTGCAGAGTGATGCCTTGAATGAATTCTGAACCTTCTCAGTATGTCAATTCAAATCAGTTCAATTCAAGGGCTTTATTGGCATGGGAAACATATGTTAACATTGTCAAAGCAAGTGAAGTAGATAATAAACAAAAGTGAAATATACAATAAAAATGAAGAGTAAACATTACACTAACAGAAGTTCCAAAAGAATAAAGACATTTGAAATGTCATATTATGTTTCCTCCCAACACTGCCCTGCCATTTTATATTCCATGAAGTAGCCGGTGAGCAATTTGGTGATGGTGGTGCGAGTGAGGAAGTTACAAACCCTCAGATGTAAAGCTCCATTTGCTTTGTTTTGTTATATGAAGTGTGCATCACTTTCTCACTACTTTACCCTGCAATGGAGTCAAAGCTTTTGGACTATTAGGAAGTCCAAATAAAATGGCCTTACCTGTCATGTGACCTGTGCTCCTGGCTGAGGACTCCTCTTTCACAGCACTGTCCCTAAAACCCAAAGAGGGACACGGTAAGTATGTACACACACACACACACACACACACACACACACACACACACACACACACACACACACACACACACACACACACACACACACACACACACACACACACACACACACACACACACACACACACACACACACACACACACACACACACACACACACACACACAGAAAGATATTTTGAGTCTCTCTGTGGTCAGTATTGCCTTACAGATATAGTGGGACCATTTTGGGCATCACACTGTACCTGATACATTTTCAAACGAAACATAGGAATAGTCACAGGCACAAAAGGTCTCTGGTTATTTGAGCAGTACCCCATTAACACCACTATGGGAGAGGGGGAGATATTCAGGGTGAGGAAGGGTAAAGGAAGATAGAGGTCAGGGCGGCAGCCACATGGGGTTAGAGTTGAACCCAATCATGAGATTTCACAACTCTCTGCTACATCCAGCTACTCCCCCAAAACTAACATCACACAGCTGCTGCTTTTCAGTGTTACCCCCCCCCCCCTTTATTTAACCTTTATTTAACAAGTCAGTTAAGAACACGTTCTTATTTACAATGACTGCCTACCCCGGCCAAACCCAGACGACGCTGGGCCAATTGTGCGCTGCTCTATGGGAATCCCAATCACAGCCAGTTGTGATACAGCCTGGAATCGAACCAGGGTCTGTAGTGACACCTCTAGCACCGAGATGCAGTGCCTCAGAACGCTGTGCTACTCGGGAGCAGAAAACTACAACAATGCACAAAAAAAGTTTGACAGACCCACTGTGCTAAAAATGGACCAGCCCATCTGCCATTTTCCCAAAATGCCAGATGGCCAGACCACCACTGCACACACACACACACACACACACACACACACACACACACACACACACACACACACACACACACACACACACACACACACACACACACACACACACACACACACACACACACACACACACACACACACACACAGAACCCCGACTGGGTTTCTGATAAAGCTGCTAACTTCTAAATGAGGGATAGCCTTCCTTATTACCTAAAGCCAAGAGGGACTCACCCTCACGGAGGAGGGTGAGTCTACAAAACCAGCTTTGTAGCAGTACACTAGTATTTCTGCAAATAATACCGTAACATTGCATTGTTGACTTACCTAACAGGCAGTACAATATCAATTTGACTAAAGTAGAAATAACTGCCACACATGCCACAGTTCTACGATTACATAGGCCTCCATCAGTTGCTGGTTCAGAAAATAACCTTGTTGTGTTTGGACAGCTGAGCTGCTGATTGCAGACTGGTGAGATGGTAGTCCACTGGCCCTACTGGTGGGACATAAACAAAAAAGTCTGGCCCTTTTCAGAACCAGGACCAGCCCTAGCATTTCAGGGGCCCTAAGCAAGATTTGTTTGGGGGCCCCTACACCTTGAGGGTAAATTATTTTAGTTGACGGTGGAGGGAAATGTTTTTGTTTTAAAGTGAATTTCCTGCAATTCTACACATTTTGCCACGGGGAGTAGAGAACATATTGCAGTTTTAAAGCAAACTTTCTGCAATTCTACACATTTTGCCATGGGGAGTAGAGAACATATTGCAGTTTTAAAGCAAACTTTCTGCAATTCTACACATTATGCTTGTCGGCTTGTCACCAAAAGCACTCACAAACTTCTACAGATGCACAATCGAGAGCATCCTGGCGGGCTGTATCACCGCCTGGTACGGCAACTGCTCCGCCCTCAACCGTAAGGCTCTCCAGAGGGTAGTGAGGTCTGCACAACGCATCACCGGGGGCAAACTACCTGCCCTCCAGGACACCTACACCACCCGATGTTACAGGAAGGCCATAAAGATCATCAAGGACATCAACCACCCGAACCACTGCCTGTTCACCCCGCTATCATCCAGAAGGCGAGGTCAGTACAGGTGCATCAAAGCTGGGACCGAGAGACTGAAAAACAGCTTCTATCTCAAGGCCATCAGACTGTTAAACAGCCACCACTAACATTGAGTGGCTGCTGCCAACACACTGTCATTGACACTGACCCAACTCCAGCCACTTTAATAATGGGAATTGATGGGAAATGATGTAAATATATCACTAGCCACTTTAAACAATGCTACCTTATATAATGTTACTTACCCTACATTAGTCATCTCATATGCATACGTATATACTGTACTCTACATCATCGACTGCATCCTTATGTAATACATGTATCACTAGCCACTTTAACTATGCCACTTTGTTTACTTTGTCTACATACTCATCTCATATGTATATACTGTACTCGATACCATCTACTGTATGCTGCTCTGTACCATCACTCATTCATATATCCTTATGTACATATTCTTTATCCCCTTACACTGTGTATAAGACAGTAGTTTTGGAATTGTTAGTTAGATTACTTGTTGGTTATCACTGCATTGTCGGAACTAGAAGCACAAGCATTTCACTACACTCGCATTAACATCTGCTAACCATGTGTATGTGACAAGTGGTGGTCCTTCTGTAGCTCAGTTGGTAGAGCATGGCGCTTGTAACGCCAGGGTAGTGGGTTCGATTCCTGGGACCACCCATACGTAGAATGTATGCACACATGACTGTAAGTCGCTTTGTATAAAAGCGTCTGCTAAATGGCATATATTATTTATATTAAATAAAATAGGATTTGATTAGATTTGATTAGATTTGATTTGATTTGGAGTAGAGAACAAATTGCAGTTTTAAAGCAAACTTTCTGCAATTCTACACATTATGCCATGGGGAGTAGAGAACATATTGCCATTTTAAAGCAAACTTTCTGCAATTCTACACATTATGCCATGGGGAGTAGAGAGCATATTGCAGTTTTAAAGCAAACGTTCTGCAATTCTACACATTATGCCATGGGGAGTAGAGAACAAATTTCAGTTTTAAAGCAAACTTTCTGCAATTCTACACATTATGCCATGAGGTGGAGAGAAGTTTAGCAATTTTATAACACATTTCATGCAATTATACTAATTTTGCATCGGGCAGAGACATTTTTTGCCGTTTTACAGCTAATTTCCTGCAATTCTACCAATTTTGCCAAGATTTATGCCATGTTAATGATATCTGAGTGAGAGTGACTAACAAAATCAATGGGGGCCCCCTGGAGGTCATGGTCCCTGGGCACATGCCATTCGTGCCCGGTCGGTATTTGTCCATGATTAATAAGTTTAGATAGCTGGCTAAACTAAGATTAATACAAGTTTAGCTAGCTGGCTAACTTACCAATCTAAAAATGTTTAGTTGACATGGCTAATCAGTGATTGACTTAACAAGAGAAAAAACACCCATGCACAACCAAATTTCGAAATTGAACCTTGTATATTCTACTATTAGGAGGGGGGCCCTAAGTGACTACATATGCTTATGCTTGGTGCCGGCCCTGCTCAGACCCAAATTACTGTTAGCATAGGGGTTACAAATTCTAAATTATTTTTAAATAATCAAACCGCCCACTTTGATTCTCCCATGACTCGCCAAATGAGGAACAACTGTGATGTTCAGGGCAGCGTGCATGTGCTCTAAATAACCGGACAATTAAGCTACGGTACATCACAGGAGCCATGCCACTGTTTCTTCCACACCTCCTTGAACACAACATACGGGCCTAACTGGCTCAGCGGTTGCCACTGATAGTGTCTCTCTCGTCTTGTGAATTTATTGGGCTGCCTATCATCAAGAACCTCAGTTCCAAATGGGCAGAAACTATAAAAAGGATGCTGTAGTATGCAAATGTGACACATTGCGCACATCGGGTTGTCACGTGACTAGCAGACCGTTCTAACCGCCCTATTGGTATAGCCATCTGTACAACAGCAAACCATGTATTGATAAGTAAATGTATGGAAACCGCCCAATCCTCTTTAGCTAACCAAGATGTAATTAATGACCTAATTGACATAGGCTATAGTTAGAGGACGCCGGAGTTTATGGCGAGGTGTTCTTATTTATACAAAAGACAATATCAATAGGTATGTGCATCTTATAACAATGCCAATATATAGGCCAGAAATTTTCGGTTTGTGAATTTTGAGGACATGGCGCAAATCAGCTGTCAACACCTAATACTGAGGAGTATGTGTTAAGTGCAAGGCCTTAATTATATGTAAAGCGGACAAATCAATTATTGTGTAGAACACAATTCCAGTAAATATTTTCGATTTCACCCTCAATAATCACTGCAATTGTGAAACCACCACCTCGAAAATTAAACCTTTATTCCAAAAACCCAGCCAACAATAATATTAGACTATTCAATCATTCCACTATTCAATCATTCAAGCCCGCATTCTAGAACAATGTGTTTTACCTTTCAGACGCGCCCCAGGTCTGTCCTGGCGATGAGGTCCAATCCATATATGCCGTCAGTTAAAGGGTCACCTTGCGTGGTAACCCGTTTTTTATATATAATCCTGCCAAGGCTGCCATCAGTCCATTTAAAGGTTCTGATATAAAGGGAAATTGTCGGTGGTCAGTTTCCCAATCATTACTGCGTTTGGAAGAGGTTGGACCTCGAGATGATGCGCGCCTTGAAATGTGCCACCGATGCGGTGGGGTATTGTCATACACACCGCCCTCAGCCCCTCAGCCCCTCCGCTCTCACACACCCTTCCTCCAGCTCAACTACAGTCGCACGGTTGCCTCGAATGTTTCTAAGGGTGATGTTTTAGGTAGAATATCTCAATTCTGAATGATCAGAAAACATATATTTTTAATGGGTGATTACAGTCTACTCTAAGGCCATATTTATGTGATTTTGCACTTTAGCCCAATTTCCAAAAAAGGTTTAGAAAAAATGTCTTAGTTCCAAATTGAAAAGTGAATGTAGGATACAGAAGATAGGGGCATCTCAAACGTCCAATATGTTTATTATGTAATTTACAGAAATGTGTATTGTGACAATTTGACTGTTTTGTTACTGAAATAATGTGAATGGTGTACTTGTGTAATACATAATAGCCAACATGTGTTACGGTTGTGCATGAAATTATATTGAGGTACATAGTCATATGTATGGTCACATCCTACAGAATGTAATGTGTGTGGGTGTAGATGAGTTGTAATTTCCCTAAGAGGCACTAGATGCCCCTATAAGCTTTACAATGACTGTTTTACCTTCAACCTATTTTGGGCTACTGTATAGAGTATCACAGTATGAGTCATAATACCCATAAAACCTAGAGGTCAAACAGGGAAATGGCTACAATTGTTTTTCCACCATTTTATTATTCCTGTAAGGGGATTTTAGAAGCACTTAAAATAAGGGCTGTGTTTCGTGTATTCTTACCCTGGCATGGCGTTTTGCTAACCGTGTAATTCTCTGTCATTCTCTTCTCTTTCTGAATGGGCTTGGAACTGTGACAATGGGATATGTAGTGATTTTGCCAACACAGACAGATATGTACACAGTCTTGTACCCTTAACCTTTTTTAAACTGACTATCGCATTTGTTGATTCCATCAGACTTTATTAGTGTAATGAGTAATCCAAGAATATCACAAGCTAATTGACATGAGAAAACTCGCGCCAATGACTATAACGGAGATCCCACTCCTCCTCCTCAACACTCTATTGTAACAATGACTATAATGGAGATCTCACTCCTCCTCCTCAACACTCTATTGTAACAATGACTATAACGGAGATCCCACTCCTCCTCCTCAACACTCTATTGTAACAATGACTATAACGGAGATCCCACTCCTCCTCCTCAACACTCTATTGTAACAATGACTATAACGGAGATCTCACTCCTCCTCCTCAACACTCTATTGTAACAATGACTATAACGGAGATCCCACTCCTCCTCCTCAACACTCTATTGTAACAATGACTATAACGGAGATCTCACTCCTCCTCCTCAACACTCTATTGTAACAATGACTATAACGGAGATCCCACTCCTCCTCCTCAACACTCTATTGTAACAATGACTATAACTGAGATCCCACTCCTCCTCCTCAACACTCTATTGTAACAATGACTATAACGGAGATCTCACTCCTCCTCAACACTCTATTGTAACAATGACTATAACGGAGATCTCACTCCTCCTCAACACTCTATTGTAACAATGACTATAACGGAGATCTCACTCCTCCTCCTCAACACTCTATTGTAACAATGACTATAACGGAGATCTCACTCCTCCTCAACACTCTATTGTAACAATGACTATAATGGAGATCCCACTCCTCCTCCTCAACACTCTATTGTAACAATGACTATAACTGAGATCTCACTCCTCCTCCTCAACACTCTATTGTAACAATGACTATAACGGAGATCCCACTCCTCCTCCTCAACACTCTATTGTAACAATGACTATAACGGAGATCTCACTCCTCCTCCTCAACACTCTATTGTAACAATGACTATAACGGAGATCTCACTCCTCCTCCTCAACACTCTATTGTAACAATGACTATAACGGAGATCTCACTCCTCCTCCTCAACACTCTATTGTAACAATGACTATAACGGAGATCCCACTCCTCCTCCTCAACACTCTATTGTAACAATGACTATAACGGAGATCTCACTCCTCCTCCTCAACACTCTATTGTAACAATGACTATAACGGAGATCCCACTCCTCCTCCTCAACACTCTATTGTAACAATGACTATAACGGAGATCCCACTCCTCCTCCTCAACACTCTATTGTAACAATGACTATAACGGAGATCTCACTCCTCCTCCTCAACACTCTATTGTAACAATGACTATAACGGAGATCTCACTCCTCCTCCTCAACACTCTATTGTAACAATGACTATAATGGAGATCCCACTCCTCCTCCTCAACACTCTATTGTAACAATGACTATAATGGAGATCTCACTCCTCCTCCTCAACACTCTATTGTAACAATGACTATAATGGAGATCTCACTCCTCCTCAACACTCTATTGTAACAATGACTATAATGGAGATCTCACTCCTCCTCAACACTCTATTGTAACAATGACTATAATGGAGATCCCACTTCTCCTCCTCAACACTCTATTGTAACAATGACTATAATGGAGATCTCACTCCTCCTCCTCAACACTCTATTGTAACAATGACTATAATGGAGATCCCACTCCTCCTCCTCAACACTCTATTGTAACAATGACTATAATGGAGATCTCACTCCTCCTCCTCAACACTCTATTGTAACAATGACTATAACGGAGATCTCACTCCTCCTCCTCAACACTCTATTGTAACAATGACTATAATGGAGATCTCACTCCTCCTCAACCCTCTATTGTAAGAATGACTATAATGGAGATCTCACTCCTCCTCAACACTCTATTGTAACAATGACTATAATGGAGATCTCACTCCTCCTCAACACTCTATTGTAACAATGACTATAATGGAGATCCCACTCCTCCTCAACACTCTATTGTAACAATGACTATAACGGAGATCTCACTCCTCCTCGTCAACCCTCTATTGTAACAATGACTATAACGGAGATCTCACTCCTCCTCCTCAACACTCTATTGTAACTTTGATATACAGGGTTGGGGAGGAAGTTACATATAACTGACCTAAAAAACTGTAAAAACTGTAACTGTGATCTCTTACTTTACCTGCAAAAATATTGTAATCAGATTACAGATACTTTAGAAAAACTAGATGGTTACTTCTAGGATTAGGCTACTTTTAAGTTCAGAAAGGATGTTTGCTGTTATGCAGGTGAATGAGGACCCAAAAGCGACTTAGCGAAAACAGAGTCTTTATTCCAGTAAAACTCAAGACGAAAACAAAACAGGAAAAAAAATTAAATCCACTCGTAGTAACGAGGACAGACTGGAGACTCGAGCATTGACTGCAGGTTGCTTCGGGAAGGCACCGACCGTAGCAGATTTAGACACCTGCTCACACGCAGCATCTGAAGGAGACAAGACACGACAGGGCGAGACAAGGACACAGCACAGCGAACATCATACAAGGATCCGACAAGGACAGAAGCGGAAAACAAGGGGAGAAATAGGGACTCTAATCAGAGGACAAAATAGGGGACAGGTGTGAAAAGACTAAATGAGTGAGTGGAGAATGAGGAACAGCTGGGAGCAGGAACGGAACGATAGAGAGAGGAGAGAGAGGGAGGGGAGAGAGAGGGATAGAAAAAGGGAACGAACCTAATAAGACCAGCAGGGGGAAACGAACAGAAGGGAAAGCATAATGACAAGACAATATAAGACAAAACATGACAGTACCCCCCCACTCACCGAGCGCCTCCTGGCGCACTCGAGGAGGAATCCTGGCGGCAACGGAGGAAATCATCAATCAGCGAACGGTCCAGCACGTCCCGAGATGGAACCCAACTCCTCTCCTCAGGACCGTAACCCTCCCAATCCACTAAGTACTGATGACCACGTCCCCGAGAACGCATGTCCATGATCCTACGTACCTTGTAAATAGGTGCGCCCTCGACAAAGACGGGGGGGCGAACGGGGGTGCGAAGAAAGGGCTTGACACAGGAGACATGGAAGACAGGATGGACGCGACGAAGATGTCGCGGAAGAAGCAATCTAAATTCTAAAAGAAAGGCTGCGTAGTATGCGACCAATCGTCTGATTGGCCCTTTCTGCTTGACCGTTAGACTGGGGATGAAAACCGGAAGAGAGACTGACGGAAGCACCAATCAAACGACAGAACTCCCTCCAAAACTGTGACGTGAATTGCGGACCTCTGTCTGAAACGGCGTCTAACGGGAGGCCATGAATTCTGAACACATTCTCGATGATGATTTGTGCCGTCTCCTTAGCGGAAGGAAGCTTAGCGAGGGGAATAAAATGTGCCGCCTTAGAGAACCTATCGACAACCGTAAGAATCACAGTCTTCCCCGCAGACGAAGGCAGACCGGTAATGAAGTCTAAGGCGATGTGAGACCATGGTCGAGAAGGAATGGGAAGCGGTCTGAGACGACCGGCAGGAGGAGAGTTACCTGACTTAGTCTGCGCGCAGTCCGAACAAGCAGCCACGAAACGGCGCGTGTCACGCTCCTGAGTAGGCCACCAAAAGCGCTGGCGAATAGAAGCAAGAGTACCTCGAACGCCGGGATGGCCAGATAACTTGGCAGAGTGAGCCCACTGAAGAACAGCCAGACGAGTAGAAACAGGAATGAAAAGAAGGTTACTAGGACAAGCGCGCGGCGACGCAGTGTGAGTGAGTGCTTGCTTAACCTGTCTCTCAATTCCTCAGACTGTCAACCCGACAACACGCCCATAAGGAAGAATCCCCTCGGGATCAGTAGAAGCCACAGAAGAACTAAAGAGACGGGATAAGGCATCAGGCTTGGTGTTCTTATTACCCGGGCGATAAGAAATCACAAACTCGAAACGAGCGAAAAACAACGCCCAACGAGCTTGACGTGCATTAAGTCATTTGGCAGAACGGATGTACTCAAGGTTCTTATGGTCAGTCCAAACGACAAAGGAACGGTCGCCCCCTCCAACCACTGTCGCCATTCGCCTAGGGCTAAGCGGATGGCGAGCAGTTCGCGGTTACCCACATCATAGTTGCGTTCCGATGGCGACAGGCGATGAGAAAAATAAGCGCAAGGATGAACCTTATCGTCAGACTGGAAGCGCTGGGATAGAATGGCTCCCACGCCCACCTCTGAAGCGTCAACCTCGACAATGAATTGTTTAGTGACGTCAGGAGTAACGAGGATAGGAGCGGACGTAAAACGCTTCTTGAGGAGATCAAAAGCTCCCTGGGCGGAACCGGACCACTTAAAGCACGTCTTGACAGAAGTAAGAGCTGTGAGAGGGGCAGCAACTTGACCGAAATTACGAATGAAACGCTGATAGAAATTAGCGAAACCTAGAAAGCGCTGCAACTCGACACGTGACCTTGGAACGGGCCAATCACTGACAGCCTGGACCTTAGCGGGATCCATCTGAATGCCTTCAGCGGAAATAACAGAACCGAGAAAAGTGACGGAGGAGACATGAAAGGCGCACTTCTCAGCCTTCACGTAGAGACAATTCTCTAAAAGGCGCTGGAGTACACGTCGAACGTGCTGAACATGAATCTCGAGTGACGGAGAAAAAATCAGGATATCGTCAAGGTAGACAAAAACAAAGATGTCCAGCATGTCTCTCAGTACATCATTAACTAATGCCTGAAAAACAGCTGGAGCATTAGCGAGACCAAACGGCAGAACCCGGTACTCAAAATGCCTTAAGGGAGTGTTATCGCCGTTTTCCACTCGTCCCCCTGTCTGATGCGCACGAGATGGTAAGCATTACGAAGGTCCAACTTAGTAAAGAACCTGGCTCCCTGCAGAATCTCGAAGGCTGATGACATAAGGGGAAGCGGATAACGATTCTTAACCGTTATGTCATTCAGCCCTCGATAATCCACGCAGGGGCGCAGAGTACCGTCTTTCTTCTTAACAAAAAAAAACCCCGCCCCGGCAGGAGAGGAAGAAGGCACTACGGTGCCGGCGTCAAGAGAAACAGACAAATAATCCTCGAGAGCCTTACGTTCGGGAGCCGACAGAGAGTATAGTCTACCCCGAGGGGGATTGGTCCCCGGAAGGAGATCAATACTACAATCATACGACCGGTGAGGAGGAAGGGAGTTGGCTCTGGACCGACTGAAGACCGTGCGCAGATCATGATATTCCTCCGGCACTCCTGTCAAATCACCAGGTTCCTCCTGAGAAGAGGGGACAGAAGAAACAGGAGGGATAGCAGACATTAAACACTTCACATGACAAGAAACGTTCCAGGATAGGATAGAATTACTAGACCAATTAATAGAAGGATTATGACATACTAGCCAGGGATGACCCAAAACAACAGGTGTAAAAGGTGAACGAAAAATCAAAAAGGAAATAGTCTCACTGTGGTTACCAGATACTGTGAGGGTTAAAGGTAGTGTCTCATATCTGATACTGGGGAGATGACTACCATCTAAGGCGAACATGGGCGTGGGCTTCCCTAACTGTCTGAGAGGAATGTCATGTTTCCGAGCCCATGCTTCGTCCATAAAACAACCCTCAGCCCCAGAGTCTACCAAGGCACTGCATGAAGCAGCCGAACCGGTCCAGCGTAGATGGACCGACATAGTAGTACAGGATCTTGATGGAGAGACCTGAGTAGTAGCGCTCACCAGTAGCCCTCCGCTTACTGATGAGCTCTGGCTTTTACTGGACATGAATTGACAAAATGTCTAGCAAATCCGCAATAGAGGCACAGGCGGTTGGTGATCCTCCGTTCCCTCTCCTTAGTCGAGATGCGAATACCTCCCAGCTGCATGGGCTCAGTCTCTGAGCCGGAGGAAGGAGATGGTTGTGATGCGGAGAGGGGAAAACCCGTTAACGCGAGCTCTCTTCCAATAGCTCGGTGACGAAGATCTACCCGTCGTTCTATGAGGATGGCGAGTGCAATCAAAGAGTCCACACTGGAAGGAACCTCCCGGGAGAGAATCTCATCCTTAACCTCTGCGTGGAGTCCCTCCAGAAAACGAGCGAGCAGCGCCGGCTCGTTCCAGTCACTAGAGGCAGCAAGAGTGCGAAACTCTATAGAGTAATCCGTTATGGATCGATCACCTTGACATAGGGAAGCCAGGGCCCTAGAAGCCTCCCTACCAAAAACTGAACGATCAAAAACCCGTATCATCTCCTCTTTAAAGTTCAGGTAATTGTTAGAACAATCAGCCCTTGCCTCCCAGATAGCTGTGCCCCACTCTCGAGCCCGGCCAGTAAGGAGTGATATGACGTAAGCAACCCGAGCTCTCTCTCTTGAGTATGTGTTGGGTTGGAGAGAGAACACAATATCACACTGGGTGAGAAAGGAGCGGCACTCAGTGGGCTGCCCGGAGTAACAAGGTGGGTTATTAACCCTAGGTTCCGGAGACTCGGCAGACCAGGAAGTAGCTGGTGGCACGAGACGAAGACTCTGGAACTGTCCAGAGAGGTCGGAAACCTGAGCGGCCAGGGTCTCAACGGCATGACGAGCAGCAGACAATTCCTGCTCGTGTCTGCCGAGCATAGCTCCCTGGATCTCGACGGCAGTGTTACGAGAATCCGTAGTCGCTGGGTCCATTCTTGGTCGGATCCTTCTGTTATGCAGGTGAATGAGGACCCAAAAGCGACTTAGCGAAAACAGAGTCTTTATTCCACTAAAACTCAAGACGAAAACAAAACAGGAAAAAAACTTAAATCCACTCGTAGTAACGAGGACAGACTGGAGACTCGAGCATTGACTGCAGGTTGCTTCGGGAAGGCACCGACCGTAGCAGACTTAGACACCTGCTCACACGCAGCATCTGAAGGAGACAAGACACGACAGGGCGAGACAAGGACACAGCACAGCGAACATCATACAAGGATCCGACAAGGACAGAAGCGGAAAACAAGGGGAGAAATAGGGACTCTAATCAGAGGACAAAATAGGGGACAGGTGTGAAAAGACTAAATTAGTGAGTGGAGAATGAGGAACAGCTGGGAGCAGGAACGGAACGATAGAGAGAGGAGAGAGAGGGAGGGGGAGAGAGAGGGATAGAAAAAGGGAACGAACCTAATAAGACCAGCAGGGGGAAACGAACAGAAGGGAAAGCATAATGACAAGACAATATAAGACAAAACATGACAGTTTGCGGTGAAAAAACACACAGGTTTCAATTTGTTCTGCCTGAGCAAGTCTGACCACAAGTCAGAGACCACTATGATGACACACCAAATGTGTTTGATGGATTTCTGGAAAAGAGCAGTAATAGGCTTTTGTAGGTTATAGTCCAAGCGTTGTCTTCTCTCAGCATCCAAAGATTATACATCCAATGTGAATAAACACTTGGAGGTAAATGACAGCAGTGGTGTAGCCGACAGGCGATATGGTTATCATTAACATCTGCATAGCACAATGATTTAATCACACTGTTTTTCCCTCATTTAGTTTTTTGCGCCTTGCGGATGGATTGTGCTTGTTATGGATGGCTGTTCACAAATGTATATGTGTATTTTACCCCAATAATGGTTGAATTAAATAAGTTTAAGCTGCCTAACAATCATTGTTTTTGCGACTAGTAGACAGCTAGGGCTGTGCTGCAATACAGTGCATTCGGAAAGTATTCAGACCCCTTCACCTTTTCCACATTTTGTTACATTACAGCCTTATTCTAAAATTGATTAAATACCCCATAATGACAAAGCACAAACAGGTTTTTAGAACTGTTTGCTAATTTATTAAAAATAAAAAACTTAAATATACAGACCCTTTGCTATGACCTTCGAAATTGAGCTCAGGTGCATCCTGTTTCCATTGATCATCCTTGAGATGTTTCTACAACTTGATTGGAGTCCACCTAAATTCAATTGATTGGACATGATTTGGAAAGGCACACACCTGTCTACATAAGGTCCTACAGTTGACAGTGCATGTCAGAGCTAAAACCAAGCCATGAGGTTGAAGGAATTGTCCGTAGAGCTCCGAGACACGATTGTGTCGAGGTACAGCTCTGGGGAAAGATACCAAAAAATGTCTTGTCCCCAAGAACATAGTGGCCTCTATCATTCTTAAATGGAAAAAGTTTGGAACCACTAAGACTCTTCCTAGAGCCGCCCAGCCATACTGAGCAATCGACGAGAGAAGGGCCTTAGTCAGGGAATTGACCAAGAACCCGATGGTCACTCTGACAGCGCTCCAGAGTTCCTCTGTGGAGATGGGAGAACCTTCCAGAAGGACAACCACCTCTGCAGCTCCCCACCAATCAGGCCTTTAAGGTAGTGGCCAGACTGAAGCCACTCCTCAGTAAAAGGCATGACAGCCCGCTTGGAGTTTGCCAAAAAAGCACCTAAAGATTCCTCAGACAATGAGAACCAACATTCTCTGGTCTGATGAAACCAAGATTGAACTCTTTGGCCTGAATGCCAAGTGTCACGTCTGGAGGAAACCAGGCACCGCTCATCACCTGGCCAATACCATCCCTACGGTGAAGCATGGTTGTTACACCCTGATCTGTTTCACCTGTCTTTGTGCTTGTCTCTACCCCCTTCCAGGTGTCACCCATCTTCCCATCTTCCCATTCATACCTGTGTTCTCTGTTTGTCTGTTGCCAGTTCGTCTTATCTTGCCAGGTCTTACCAGCGTTCTTCCCCGCTTTCCTGTTTCTCTATTTCTGTTTCCTAGTTTTTCCCGGTTTTCACCATTCTGCCTGCCCTGACCCCGAGTCTGCCTGCCGCCCCGTACCTGCTTGACTCTGAACAGATTACGAACCTCTGCCTGCCCTGACCCCGAGTCTGCCTGCCGTCCCATACCTGCTTGACTCTGACCTGATCATGAACCTCTGCCTGCTCTCAACCTGCTCTCAACCTGCCCCGTGTTTCTAATAAATCATCTTAGAACTGTACTATCTGCCTACCGTGTCTACATCTGGGTCATATCCTGAGTCTACATCTGGGTCATATCCTGAGTCGTGATGATGGTGGTGGCAGAATCATGCTGTGGGGATGTTCTCAGCAGCAGGGACTGGGAGACTAGTCAGGATCAAGGGAAAGATGAATGGAGCATAGTACAGAGAGATCCTTAATGAAAACGTGCTCCAGAATGCTCAGGACCTCAGACTGGGGTGAAGGATCACCTTCCAACAGGACAGCGATCATAAGTATTCAGCGAAGACAATGCAGGAGTGGCTTCAGGACAAGTCTCTGAATTGAGTAACCCAGCCAGAGCCCGGAGTTGAATCCGATCGAACATCTCTGGAGAAACCTGAAAATAGCTGTGCAGCGACGCTCCCCATTCAACCTGACAGAGCTTGAGAGGTTCTGCAGAGAAGAATGGGAGAAACACCCCAAATACAGGTGTGCCAAGCTTGTAGCGTCATACCCACAAGAAGACTTAATGCTGTAATCGCTGCCAAAGGTGCTTTAACAAAGTACCGAGTATTGGGTCTGAATACTTAAGTCAATGTGATATTTCAGTTTTAAATTGTTTATACATTTGCAAAAATGTCTAAAAACCTGTTTTTGCTTTTTCATTATGGGGTATTGTGAGTAGACTGATGAGGGGGGAAAACGATTTAATCCATTTTAGAATAAGGCTGTAACGTAACAAAATGTGAAAAAGTGAAAGGGTCTGAATACTTTACAAATGCAGCAGGGACTGGGAGACTAGTCAGGATCAAGGGAAAGATGAATGGAGCATAGAACAGAGAGATCCTTAATGAAAACCTGCTCCAGAATGCTCAGGACCTCAGACTGGGGTGAAGGATCGCCTTCCAACAGGACAGCGACCATAAGTACACAGCGAAGACAATGCAGGAGTGGCTTCAGGACATGTGAATTTGGGGCGACCCGACCAAATTCACTTAGAAATGTGTGTTATAGATCTGTCACTTTCATTGAAAGCAAGTAAAAGAAGCGGTATATCTGTTCCATGTGCACTATCACTATTCTTCTTGTTCTTAGGTTTTGTTTTTGCGTCTTTTAAGTCGCTTTGGATAAAAGCGTCTGCTAAATGGCATATATTATTATTATTATTATTATTTTACTTTGGGTATTGTACACCAGTTTCAAACAGCTGAAAATACAATATTTGTGCTTTTCACAGCGGTTTAGATGGTATATGTCATGTTTTGTCATTTATTATCTTGTCTTGTCCCTGTGCTTCCCATTCTATTCGTTTCCCTCTGCTGGTCTTATTAGGTTCTTTCCCTCTTTCTATCCCTCTCTCTCCCCCTCCCTCTCTCACTCTCTCGCTCTCTCTTCTCTCTATCGTTCCGTTCCTGCTCCCAGCTGTTCCTATTCCCCTAATCAATCATTTAGTCTTCCCACACCTGTTCCCGATCCTTTCCCCTGATTAGAGTCCCTATTTCTTCCTTTGTGTTCCGTTCCTGTCCTGTCGGTTCCTTGTCTAGAATTCACCGTGCTGTGTTTGTGTATCGCCCTGTCGTGTCATGTTTTCCTCAGATGCTGCGTGGTGAGCAGGTGTCTGAGTCTGTCTGGTTCAAGTGCCTTCCCGAGGCAACCTGCTGTTCACCTGCTGTTCAAGATCGAGTCTCCAGTTTGTCCTCGTCATTTCGAGTGAAAGTTGTGTTTTTTGTTTGTATTTACTTTACTGGATTAAAGACTCTGTTTTCGCCAAGTCGCTTTTGGGTCCTCTTTCACCGGCATGACAGAAGGAACCGACCAAGGAATGGACCCAGCGACTTCAGACGCTCGTTACACTGCCGTCGAGATCCAAGGAGCCATGCTCGGCAGACACGAGCAGGAATTGTCTGCTGCTCGCCATGCCGTGGAGAACCTGGCCGCTCAGGTTTCCGACCTCTCTGGACAGTTCCAGAGTCTACGTCTCGTGCCACCTGTTACTTCCTGGCCTGCCGAGCCTCCAGAACCTAGGGTTAATAACCCACCTTGCTACTCCGGGCAGCCCACTGAGTGCCGCTCCTTTCTCACGCAGTGTGAGATTGTGTTCTCTCTCCAACCCAACACATACTCTAGAGAGAGAGCTCGGGTTGCTTACGTCATTTCACTCCTTACTGGCCGGGCTCGAGAATGGGGCACAGCTATCTGGGAGGCAAGGGCTGATTGCTCTAACAAGTTCCAGAACTTTAAAGAGGAGATGATTCGGGTTTTTGACCGTTCAGTTTTTGGTAGGGAGGCTTCTAGGGCCCTGGCTTCCTTATGCCAAGGTGAACGGTCCATAACGGATTATTCTATTGAGTTTCGCACTCTTGCTGCCTCTAGTGAGTGGAACGAGCCGGCGCTGCTCGCTCGTTTTCTGGAGGGACTCCACGCAGTGGTTAAGGATGAGATTCTCTCCCGGGAGGTTCCTTCAGATGTGGACTCTTTGATTGCTCTCGCCATCCGCATAGAACGACGGGTAGATCTTCGTCACCGGGCTCGTGGAAGAGAGCTCGCATCAACGGTGTTTCCCTGCTCCGCATCGCAACCATCTCCCTCCTCTGGCTCAGAGTCTGAGCCCATGCAGCTGGGAGGGATTCGCATCTCGACTAAGGAGAGGGAACGGAGGATCACCAACCGCCTGTGCCTCTATTGCGGAGTTGCTGGACATTTTGTTAATTCATGTCCAGTAAAAGCCAGAGCTCATCTGTAAGCGGAGGGCTACAGGTGAGCGCAACTACTCAAGTCTCTCCATCAAGATCCTGTACTACTTTGTCGGTCCATCTACGCTGGACCGGTTCGGGTGCTACATGTAGTGCCTTGATAGACTCTGGGGCTGAGGGTTGTTTCATGGACGAAGCATGGGTTCGGAAACATGACATTCCTTTCAGAGAGTTAGAGAAGCCTACGCCCATGTTCGCCTTAGATGGTAGCCATCTTCCCAGTATCAGATTTGAGACACTACCTTTAACCCTCACAGTATCTGGTAACCACAGTGAGACTATTTCTTTTTTGATTTTTCGTTCACCGTTTACACCTGTTGTTTTGGGTCATCCCTGGCTAGTATGTCATAATCCTTCTATTAATTGGTCTAGTAATTCTATCCTATCCTGGAACGTTTCTTGTCATGTGAAGTGTTTAATGTCTGCCATCCCTCCCGTTTCTTCTGTCCCTACTTCTCAGGAGGAACCTGGCGATTTGACAGGAGTGCCGGAGGAATATCATGATCTGCGCACGGTCTTCAGTCGGTCCCGAGCCAACTCCCTTCCTCCTCACCGGTCGTATGATTGTAGTATTGATCTCCTTCCGGGGACCACTCCTCCTCGGGGTAGACTATACTCTCTGTCGGCTCCCGAACGTAAGGCTCTCGAGGATTATTTGTCTGTGTCTCTTGACGCCGGTACCATAGTGCCTTCTTCCTCTCCGGCCGGGGCGGGGTTCTTTTTGTTAAGAAGAAGGACGGTACTCTGCGCCCCTGCGTGGATTATCGAGGGCTGAATGACATAACGGTTAAGAATCGTTATCCGCTTCCCCTTATGTCATCAGCCTTCGAGATTCTGCAGGGAGCCAGGTGCTTTACTAAGTTGGACCTTCGTAACGCTTACCATCTCGTGCGCATCAGAGAGGGGGGACGAGTGGAAAACGGCGTTTAACACTCCGTTAGGGCATTTTGAGTACCGGGTTCTGCCGTTTGGTCTCGCCAATGCGCCAGCTGTTTTTCAGGCATTAGTTAATGATGTTCTGAGAGACATGCTGAACATCTTTGTTTTTGTCTATCTTGACGATATCCTGATTTTTTCTCCGTCACTCGAGATTCATGTTCAGCACGTTCGACTTGTTCTACAGCGCCTTTTAGAGAATTGTCTCTACGTAAAGGCTGAGAAGTGCTCTTTTCATGTCTCCTCCGTTACTTTTCTCGGTTCCGTTATTTCCGCTGAAGGCATTCAGATGGATTCCGCTAAGGTCCAAGCTGTCAGTGATTGGCCCGTTCCAAGGTCACGTGTCGAGTTGCAGCGCTTTTTAGGTTTCGCTAATTTCTATCGGCGTTTCATTCGTAATTTCGGTCAAGTTGCTGCCCCTCTCACAGCTCTTACTTCTGTCAAGACGTGTTTTAAGTGGTCCGGTTCCGCCCAGGGAGCTTTTGATCTTCTAAAAGAACGTTTTACGTCCGCTCCTATCCTCGTTACTCCTGACGTCACTAGACAATTCATTGTCGAGGTTGACGCTTCAGAGGTAGGCGTGGGAGCCATTCTATCCCAGCGCTTCCAGTCTGACGATAAGGTTCATCCTTGCGCTTATTTTTCTCATCGCCTGTCGCCATCTGAGCGCAACTATGATGTGGGTAACCGTGAACTGCTCGCCATCCGCTTAGCCCTAGGCGAATGGCGACAGTGGTTGGGGGGCGACCGTTCCTTTTGTCGTTTGGACAGACCATAAGAACCTTGAGTACATCCGTTCTGCCAAACGACTTAATGCCCGTCAAGCTCGTTGGGCGTTGTTTTTCGCTCGTTTCGAGTTTGTGATTTCTTACCGTCCGGGTAGCAAGAACACCAAGCCTGATGCCTTATCCCGTCTGTTTAGTTCTTCTGTGGCTTCTACTGATCCCGAGGGATTCTTCCTTATGGGCGTGTTGTCGGGTTAACAGTCTGGGGAATTGAAAGACAGGTTAAGCAAGCACTCACGCACACTGCGTCGCGCGCGCTTGTCCTAGTAACCTCCTTTTCGTTCCTGTTTCCACTCGTCTGGCTGTTCTTCAGTGGGCTCACTCTGCCAAGTTAGCTGGTCATCCCGGTGTTCGAGGCACTCTTGCGTCTATTCGCCAGCGCTTTTGGTGGCCGACTCAGGAGCGTGACACGCGCCGTTTCGTGGCTGCTTGTTCGGACTGCGCGCAGACTAAGTCGGGTAACTCTCCTCCTGCCGGTCGTCTCAGACCGCTCCCCATTCCTTCTCGACCATGGTCTCACATCGCCCTAGACTTCATTACCGGTCTGCCTTTGTCTGCGGGGAAGACTGTGATTCTTACGGTTGTCGATAGGTTCTCTAAGGCGGCACATTTCATTCCCCTCGCTAAACTTCCTTCCGCTAAGGAGACGGCACAAATCATTATCGAGAATGTATTCAGAATTCATGGCCTCCCGTTAGACGCCGTTTCAGACAGAGGCCCGCAATTCACGTCACAGTTTTGGAGGGAGTTCTGTCGTTTGATTGGTGCGTCCGTCAGTCTCTCTTCCGGGTTTCATCCCCAGTCTAACGGTCAAGCAGAGAGGGCCAATCAGACGATTGGTCGCATACTACGCAGCCTTTCTTTCAGAAACCCTGCGTCTTGGGCAGAACAGCTCCCCTGGGCAGAATACGCTCACAATTCGCTTCCTTCGTCTGCTACCGGGTTATCTCCGTTTCAGAGTAGTCTGGGTTACCAGCCTCCTCTGTTCTCATCCCAGCTTGCCGAGTCCAGCGTTCCCTCCGCTCAAGCGTTTGTCCAACGTTGTGAGCGCACCTGGAGGAGGGTGAGGTCTGCACTTTGCCGTTACAGGGCACAGACTGTGAGAGCCGCCAATAAACGCAGGATTAAGAGTCCAAGGTATTGTTGCGGCCAGAGAGTGTGGCTTTCCACTCGCAACCTTCCTCTTACGACAGCTTCTCGTAAGTTGACTCCGCGGTTCATTGGTCCGTTCCGTGTCTCCCAGGTCGTCAATCCTGTCGCTGTGCGACTGCTTCTTCCGCGACATCTTCGTCGCGTCCATCCTGTCTTCCATGTCTCCTGTGTTAAGCCCTTTCTTCGCACCCCGTTCGTCTTCCCTCCCCCTCCCGTCCTTGTCGAGAGCGCACCTATTTACAAGGTACATAAGATCATGGACATGCGTTCTCGGGGACGGGTCACCAATACTTAGTGGATTGGGAGGGTTACGGTCCTGAGGAGAGGAGTTGGGTTCCGTCTCGGGACGTGCTGGACCGTTCACTCATTGATGATTTCCTCCGTTGCCGCCAGGATTCCTCCTTGAGTGCGCCAGGAGGCGCTCGGTGAGTGGGGGGGTACTGTCATGTTTTGTCATTTATTATCTTGTCTTGTCCCTGTGCTTCCCATTCTATTCATTTCCCTCTGCTGGTCTTATTAGGTTCTTTCCCTCTTTCTATCCCTCTCTCTCCCCCTCCCTCTCTCACTCTCTCGCTCTCTCTTCTCTCTATCGTTCCGTTCCTGCTCCCAGCTGTTCCTATTCCCCTAATCAATCATTTAGTCTTCCCACACCTGTTCCCGATCCTTTCCCCTGATTAGAGTCCCTATTTCTTCCTTTGTGTTCCGTTCCTGTCCTGTCGGTTCCTTGTCTAGAATTCACCGTGCTGTGTTTGTGTATCGCCCTGTCGTGTCATGTTTTCCTCAGATGCTGCGTGGTGAGCAGGTGTCTGAGTCTGTCTGGTTCAAGTGCCTTCCCGAGGCAACCTGCTGTTCACCTGCTGTTCAAGATCGAGTCTCCAGTTTGTCCTCGTCATTTCGAGTGAAAGTTGTGTTTTTTGTTTGTATTTACTTTACTGGATTAAAGACTCTGTTTTCGCCAAGTCGCTTTTGGGTCCTCTTTCACCGGCATGACAGTATAATGATTCTCTACACTATACATGCTTGTTTTGTCAACTGAAATTAAGCAAAATATTCAAATTTTTGCAACCAGGAAATGGCGGAGCGATTTATGCATAGTGTATCTTTAAAAATGTGCTCTAGCAACAGCTGCATAGTGTGGATCATAGTCTATGGAAAAAAGTTAGACGGAGTTCCTCCCTTCTAAACTCCTCCATGGTATTGTGCTCCACATACTAAATTGAGTTTAAATTAAGAAGACCTCGAATGGGGCTTTTATTGTTCAATGTACTTTGTGCTGATAAAAATAAATCCATATAGGTCTAATGGAGGCATGCTCAAGCTCGCACTCTTTTGATAGACTTAAACAGTTGCAAATTATCAAGATATCAAAGTGTCACCAACAAAAAGGTTAACAATAGGCCTATAACAAATGCAGCACATGGCATTCATTCTTCACATGTAAATAGCACTTTTCGATAGTGCTCAAAACTTGCCATTCCATGAGAGCAGCATTTATTTTATGCTCAGGCTTATCTATACTTACAAGTTCGATTTTGGAGGATCAAAGAATTAAATTAATTGGAATGACTGGAAATCTGACAGACTTTTACTTTTAATGTAAAGTTATATACTAATCCTATTATTATCTGTATTGATGTAGAAAACAATGGGTTAGAAGCCTATATAACCCATCAAATAAAGTGCAACATTCATTTATTGCCAACCATGTAAACTCTAACATTGATTTATCCTGCAATAGATGTTGTTGAATTGGTCATTTTCATTGTCTTCTTCCTTAATTTTCTTCTTCTAATGAATTTTAAGGGGAAATTTAATTTAAAAATAACTGAAAGTAATCGAAAAATTGGTACTGATTCCAATTTTGGACAGGTAATTATTAACTGTATAACGGATTCCATTTAGAAAGTAACCTACCCAGCTGATATGTCAACAGTTAAAGAGTCCAACATTAAAAACATACATCAGAAGAAACATATCTGATGCAGTCCCTGATACATCACACTATTAAATCCATTATTAAAAAATTGAAATAATATGGCACCATAACAAACCTGCCAAGAGAGGGCCGCCCACCGAAATTTACAGACCAGGCAAGGAGGGCATTTATCATAGAAGCAACAAAAAGACCAAAGATAACCCTGAAGGAGCTGCAACGCTCTACAGCAGAGATTGGAGTATCTGTCCATAGGACCACTTTAAGCTGTACACTCCTCAGAGCTGGGCTTTATGGAAGAGTGGCCAGAAAAAAAGCAATTTCTTAAAGAAAAAAATAAGCAAATACATTTGATGTTCGCCAAAAGACATATGGGAGATTCCCAAAACATATGGAAGAAGCTACTCTGGTCAGATGACACTAAAATGTAGCTTTTTGGCCATCAAGAAAAACGCTGTCTGGCGCAAACCCGACACCTCTCATCACCCCTAGAACACCATCCACAGTGAACACCACAGTGAAGCATGGTGGTGGCAGCATCATGCTGTGGGGATGTTTTTCAACCTGTTTCTGTCTTCCAGAGATTTGAGACTGGGACGGAGGTTCACCTTCCAGCAGGACAATGACCCTAAGCATACTGCTAAAACAACACTCAAGTGGTTTAAGGGGAAACATTTAAATGTCTTGGAAAGGCCTAGTCAAAGCCCAGACCTCATTCCAATTGAGAATCTGTGGTAATGACTTAAAGATTGCTGTACACCAGCGCAACTCATCCAGCTTGAAGGAGCTGGAGCAGTTTTGCCTTGAAGAATGGACAAAAATCCCAGTGGCTAGATGTGCCAAGCATACAGAGACTTACCCCAAGAGACTTGCAGCTGTAAATGCTGCAAAAGGTGGCTCTACAATGTATTGACTTTGGGGGGGTGAATAGTTATGCACGCTCAAGTTTTCACTTTTTTTGTCTAATTTCTTGTTTGCTTCAAAAAAACAAAATTGCATCTTCAAAGTGGTAGGCATGTTGTGTATATCAAATGACACAAATCCCCAAAAATCTATTTTAATTCCAGGTTATAAAGGCAACAAAATACGTGTCACGTTCATCATGAAGATTGGAGGAAGGCGCAGCGAGAGTAGAGTTCCACATCATTTTAGTAAATCGAATCTGGAGGCTCTGGACCGCTGACCGTCGCTGGAGGCTCCGGACCGGGGAACGTCGCTGGAGGTTCTGGACTGTGGACCGTCTCAGGAGGTCCCGGACTGTAGACCATCTCAGGAGGTTCCGGACTGGGAACTTGGCCCGGAAGCTCTGGACTGGGAACTGTCGCCGGAAGCTCTGGACTGTGAAGGCGCACTAGAGGCCTGATGCATGGGACCGGCACTGGTGGTACCGGGCTGATGACACGCACCTCACGGCGAGTGAGGGGAAGAGGCACAGGATGTACTGGACTGTGGAGGCGCACTGGAGGTCTGATGCGTGTGACCGGTACAGGTGGCACCGGGCTGATGACACGCACCTCAGGGTGAGTGCGGGGAAGAGGAACAGGATGGACCTGACTGGGGACACGTACTTGAGGGAGAGTGCGAGGAGTTGGCACAGGACGCACTGGGTTGTGAAGGTACACTGGAGACCTGGTGTGTATAGCCGGCATCAATTGTTCCGGGACTTTAACACACGTTTCAGGACGAGTACAGGGAGCTGACTCAGGTGGGACCAAACTGACAACACATTCCTTTATTCCAAATCCGTGCGATCCTGTCCGGCCAGGATTTCCTCCCAAGTCCAGAATACTTCCTCCTCCTGGGCACACTGCTTGGTCCTTTGTTGGTGGAATCTTCCGTCACGTTCTTCGTAAAGATCGGACCAAGGCACCGCATGAGTAGAGTTCCACATAATTTTAATAAATCGAAATTCACTGAACAAAACGAACAAACGAAACGTGAAGCTATACAACTAGTTCTGAAAGGCAACTAAACATAGACAAGATCCCACCAAACACAAAGGGAAAATGGCTGCCTTAATATGATTCCCAGTCAGAGACAACGATAAACAGCTGTCCCTGATTGGGAACCATATCAGGCCAACATAGAAATACAAATTCACCTGTTCCTCACACAACAACTTGGTGTGAGTGGGGATGCTTCCAGATAATGGTTAGAGTATGAGTGTGTGCTGTAGAGAGATGGTGGCGATAAATCACAAAATCCCAGTGGACGGTGGCTGTATTACATCCAGTCAGAGTTCCTGTCAGTCTGCCTGGATGCCAATGTATTGTGTCTTCTTCTTCAATGAGGTTTAACGGCAGTTGGCATCCAATAAATGTTGCATTACCGCCACCTACTAGACTGGAGTATTACTCCCTTATACTTTGCATTAAAAAAATAAAAATTGCAACAACAAAAATAAATTCAACAAATACCCTACCATCTAACACTACAGTCCCAAAATTGCATCATAAATACTATACTCCACTATTTAAATCTATTTAGTTGTACCTCAGGCCAACAGCCTGAAAGGATGGGACACCCTGCAACTCTTCTGATGTCAAGTCTCGCACACTCAAATACCTCTCTGCAGCTGCCACCACAACCCCTATTTTCTGCGACTTACGTTCCATCCCTGCAGTACAGTTGATAACCATTTCTATAAATGCCAAAAATCCAATCTTACTGAAACATATATCACTTGTTGGTTTATCCCTCTGTACTGGTACAGATATACTACTCACACCACTCCTCTCAGGATCCCTCCCTCTGTACTGGTACAGATCTACTACTCACACCACTCCTCTCAGGATCCCTCCCTCTGTACTGGTACAGATCTACTACTCACACCACTCCTCTCAGGATCCCTCTCTCTGTACTGGTACAGATCTACTACTCACACCACTCCTCTCAGGATCCCTCTCTCTGTACTGGTACAGATCTACTACTCACACCACTCCTCTCAGGATCCCTCCCTCTGTACTGGTACAGATCTACTACTCACACCACTCCTCTCAAGATCCCTCCCTCTGTACTGGTACAGATCTACTACTCACACCACTCCTCTCAGGATCCCTCTCTCTGTACTGGTACAGATCTACTACTCACACCACTCCTCTCAGGATCCCTCCCTCTGTACTGGTACAGATCTACTACTCACACCACTCCTCTCAAGATCCCTCTCTCTGTACTGGTACAGATCTACTACTCACACCACTCCTCTCAGGATCCCTCCCTCTGTACTGGTACAGATCTACTACTCACACCACTCCTCCCAGGATCCCTCCCTCTGTACTGGTACAGATCTACTACTCACACCACTCCTCTCAGGATCCCTCCCTCTGTACTGGTACAGATCTACTACTCACACCACTCCTCTCAGGATCCCTCTCTCTGTACTGGTACAGATCTACTACTCACACCACTCCTCTCAGGATCCCTCCCTCTGTACTGGTACAGATATACTAATCACACCACTCCTCTCAGGATCCCTCCCTCTGTACTGGTACACATATACTACTCACACCACTCCTCTCAAGATCCCTCCCTCTGTACTGGTACAGATCTACTACTCACAACACTCCTCTCAGGATCCCTCCCTCTGTACTGGTACAGATCTACTACTCACACCACTCCTCTCAGGATCCCTCCCTCTGTACTGGTACAGATCTACTACTCACACCACTCCTCTCAGGATCCCTCCCTCTGTACTGGTACAGATCTACTACTCACACCACTCCTCTCAGGATCCCTCTCTCTGTACTGGTACAGATCTACTACTCACACCACTCCTCTCAGGATCCCTCTCTCTGTACTGGTACAGATATACTACTCACAACACTCCTCCCAGTATCCCTCCCCCTTTACCCATCTTCCTCTGCTTTCTTCACTGCCTCAGCATATGACAACGTCTAAACTACTCTAACCCTGGAAACCTCAACCTGCGTCTCTCGCACGGACATTTCTGAACCCCAACCCTGTGGGCACCCCTACAGGTAACACACAGCACGACTTTCCCCAATACTACACATTCCTTTGTCTCATGCCCTTCTGCACACTTCTCACACCAAGGAACCTCCCTCCTATACACTGCTGCCAAATGCCCTAAAGCTTGACACTCGTAGCAACGTAATGTAGTCTGCACAACAACTCGTAAAGGATAACTGAAATATCCTAACATCACTGTTGTCACTTTACTTTCATTATTCTGATGACTGTTCAATTCATCATGTAACAATTAACTCGTTAGAAATTTGGGGCAGCACGAGACCAGTTGTTTAAAGAGTCATTCACCGTTTATCTCTGTCGGAAACCAGCCCTCCTTAGGAAGAGTGTTGGTTTGGCCTTTCAGCGGCATGCTTGTAAGGCTCTGATTGTCCTAAAGGGGTCCTCATTTCCCGTCTTCTTACTGTTGTTCACTCTGGAAGATGTTCCTAGGAACCGTGTCGACGGTTCCCATTGGTGATGAGAGTAGGATGAGAGTAGGAGAATACGGTGATTTGAGATGAGTAGCAGGGTGGTTTGAAGAGTTTGCTTTTCTAGATATTTGACTTCGAGTCATTGACTCATAGCCACCGAGTCATCGACTCATAGCCACCGAGTCATCGACTCATAGCCACCGAGTAATCGACTCATAGCCACCGAGTCATCGACTCATAGCCACGAGTCATCGACTCATAGCCACCGAGTCATCGACTCATAGCCACCGAGTAATCGACTCATAGCCACCGAGTCATCGACTCATAGCCACCGAGTCATCGACTCATAGCCACCGAGTCATTGACTCATAGCCACCGAGTCATCGACTCATAGCCACCGGGTCATCGACTCATAGCCACCGAGTCATCAACTCATAGCCACCGAGTCATCGACTCATAGCCACCGAGTCATCGACTCATAGCCACCGAGTCATTGACTCATAGCCACCGAGTCATCGACTCATAGCCACCGAGTAATCGACTCATAGCCACCAAGTCATCGACTCATAGCCACCGAGTCATCGACTCATAGTCACCGAGTCATCAACTCATAGCCACTGAGTCATCAACTCATAGCCACCGAGTCATTGACTCATAGCCACCGAGTCAATGACTCATAGCCACCGAGTCATCGACTCATAGCCACCGAGTGATCAACTCATAGCCACCGAGTCATTGACTCATAGCCACCGAGTCATCAACTCATAGCCACCGAGTCATCAACTCATAGCCACTGAGTCATCGACTCATAGCCACCGAGTCATCAACTCATAGCCACCGAGTCATTGACTCATAGCCACCGAGTCATCAACTCATAGCCACTGAGTCATCAACTCATAGCCACCGAGTCATTGACTCATAGCCACCGAGTCATCAACTCATAGCCACTGAGTCATCGACTCATAGCCACCTATTCATCAACTCATAGCCACCGAGTCATCAACTCATAGCCACCGAGTCATTGACTCATAGCCACCGAGTCATCAACTCATAGCCACTGAGTCATCAACTCATAGCCACCGAGTCATTGACTCATAGCCACCGAGTCATCAACTCATAGCCACCGAGTCATTGACTCATAGCCACCGAGTCATCGACACATAGCCACCGAGTCATCGACTCATAGCCACCGAGTCATCGACTCATAGCCACCGAGTCATCGACTCATAGCCACCGAGTCATCGACTCATAGCCACCTATTCATCGACTCATAGCCACCGAGTCATCGACTCATAGCCACCTATTCATCAACTCATAGCCACCGAGTCATCAACTCATAGCCACCTAGTCATCAACTCATAGCCACCGAGTCATTGACTCATAGCCACCGAGTCATCAACTCATAGCCACCGAGTCATTGACTCATAGCCACCGAGTCATCGACTCATAGCCACCTATTCAT
>NC_060194.1:38326210-38381210 GCF_021184085.1 Oncorhynchus gorbuscha | reverse complement strand
AATATGTCACCACTGGGGTTTGGCCAATATACCATACGTGCCTTATTGCTTAACTATAGCATTTTGTGCACTTAGGCTATATAATATTTTAGGTGGTTTATGAAATGCCACCAACAGACCAGTTTTCATATTCGCACTCTTGAGCTTGATGACACACTGACAGCCATAGAGATGACCTCAGGGAATACACTGCAGCTTTGTACCCACAACAGGTGCAAAATGGAGGGAAGGTCAGAACACACAAAGATTTTCATGGCATAGATAACATCAACAGTCAACATCATGTTGACTCACTGAACCAGTGGCCATCCAAGAAGGGAAAGACAGTCAGATGATCAAACAATGACTCACGTCACATGATAGGGAATTAGGACGATGACACACGGTGACACCAAGTGGTAAAACCTTCAGATGGTAGCAGATAGAAGGAGTCCCTGGTTACCTGCTAGGTCATGCATCAGGTCCTTGATCAGGTGACCCACTATGGCGTAGGTAGCGACTACCACCAACACCGCTCCTATAAGTATGTAAACAACATGGCGAGGCAGCTCGATGGCGTCGCGAGAAGGCGGGACGTAGTTTATGAAATACTCTTTCTCGTCCTCCTCCTGTCCAATCATGGAAGCCTGGAGGAGCTGGCGGGGTTCAAAGTTCAGCTGTGTGAGGTTCCAGGCCACTGCTACCAGTCCTGGGATGTTTTGTGCATGGGTCGGGGGCAGCTGATAGCCCATGGTTTGATTGGTGAAGTACGCTATTGGTATAGTGAGATGCGGTGGGGTACACAGTAAATGGATGATGCGCAGACTGCAGACGTTATGTACAAAGCAGATCTGTCTGTATCGCCTTGATGAGTCTGTATAGTCTTTGAGGAGGTACAGTACTTGGTTTCTATGAGGTTTCTATGAGTAGATCCACTCTGTGTACCATTGTACTCTGGATGTTTTCAGGGTTAAAGAAGTGTATCAGACGAGTGAGAGAAATAAAGAAATTGTGGTTAAATGTGGTTACTCTACTTTTCATGGAAGAAAATATAATTGTATTTCAATTGATGGGGTGAGGCTCTGGATAGAGGCCTAATGGGTTGGAAAATGAAAGAACGAGAACATAGTAGTTCATTTCAAAAGAATGTGCTGTATTTCAGAAGAAACATACAGTATATATCAACCAAAATTCCTTCTGTGGCTTAATGAATGAGACTAACAGTGTGGGGCAAGAGAAGGCAATTTGATGTCACTTTGTATGAGTTTTGACTGATTGTTATCAATTATTTTAGTTTTTTGGTGTGTGAGCGAATGTTTGCTGTTTTGGGTCCCAGATCTGTTCTGTGCTGTCTTTACAACTCATACAGTCATTATAATGTCTAGTCTGGGTCCCAGATCTGTTCTGTGCTGTCTTTAAAACTCATACAGTCATTATAATGTCTAGTCTGGGTCCCAGATCTGTTCTGTGCTGTCTTTACAACTCATACAGTCATTATAATGTCTAGTCTGGGTCCCAGATCTGTTCTGTGCTGTCTTTACAACTCATACAGTCATTATAATGTCTAGTCTGGGTCCCAGATCTGTTCTGTGCTGTCTTGACAACTCCTACTGTCATTACAATGCCTAGCCTGTGTCCCAGATCTGTTCTGTGCTGTCTTTACAACTCATACAGTCATTATAATGTCTAGTCTGGGTCCCAGATCTGTTCTGTGCTGTCTTTAAAACTCATACAGTCATTATAATGCCTAGTCTGGGTCCCAGATCTGTTCTGTGCTGTCTTGACAACTCCTACTGTCATTATAATGCCTAGCCTGTGTCCCAGATCTATTCTGGGCTGTCTTGACAACTCCTACTGTCATTATAATGGTAATAATTATCATGCACAGTTGACAAGACAGCACAAACTGATCTGGAAGTCAGGCTAAAGTTGGCTTACTTCGGGTCATGGTCTTTTTGAGGAGGATCCTTGGTTTAATAATCTGTCATAACCTTGTAAAGCAGTTGAGTAAATGTAGGGCAGGCAGAGTGCTAATAGGATTGAACAGGAATCTGTCATCATGTCCAGAGATATCAGCCCTCCATCTGGGAGGATTAGTGATATGACAGAGGAGATGTACAGTAATGTACCAAAGAGGCTTATGGTCCCTACTGATCCTGATCCTACACACCACACCATACCTTAACTTATTTCCACCACGGACTAGGTTATATTGAGTGTCAAACCTGAACCTCTACATTTTATACTGCATTTTTTTTGTATTTCTTATCAAATGTGAGGTAGAGCAAGGGAAAGACTGAGAAATAAGACCATCAGGAACTGGTTATATGGTGACCAGAAAGTCAACTTTCCAGAAGAGAGCAGTGAAGGATTTGAAGACAGATGTATTCTGACAATAATAAAGGGCCATTGAATACAGGGAAGTTATCATTAAGGGTTAGGTGATTTCCTGGATAGTCACAAGGAAGTTATCGTTAAGGGTTAGGTGATTTCCTGGAAAGTTACAAGGAAGTTATCATTAAGGGTTAGGTGATTTCCTGGAAAGTCACAAGGAAGTTATCATTAAGGGTTAGGTGATTTCCTGGAAAGTTACAAGGAAGTTATCATTAAGGGTTAGGTGATTTCCTGGAAAGTTACAAGGAAGTTATCATTAAGGGTTAGGTGATTTCCTGGAAAGTTACAAGGAAGTTATCATTAAGGGTTAGGTGATTTCCTGGAAAGTTACAAGGAAGTTATCATTAAGGGTTAGGTGATTTCCTGGAAAGTTACAAGGAAGTTATCATTAAGGGTTAGGTGATTTCCTGGAAAGTTACAAGGAAGTTATCATTAAGGGTTAGGTGATTTCCTGGAAATGTTTAATAAATGGAAAACAAGATCCTGAGTGACTATAATTTAATTTCCCTTTTGAATCAGGGATGTGCCGTTCTTACCTTACAAACTTGACGTGTAGCTTCCCCTCAGCTATGTTGTCGCTGAGAGAAAGTCTAGAAAGTTCTCTGTAATCCTGGATGGAAACACTGTTAGGGCCACATCACAACAAACCATGCTGACTTCTCTATTTGCATGTTTCTCTACTCATGGCATCTACTCATGTCAACATGAATGCTACGTTTCAGGTCAGAGTTTCTGAAGTGGCTCCTATCGGTACGTCGGTCTAGCAGGCAGGGTTAAGATTAGAGTTCTTTCCATTGTCAGAACTGAGGGACCTCATCTTCCTTTTGTCTCATGACTCTAGATAGTATCCAGGCCCACCATATGATGGTGATAAGGATGTTGAGGGTGACCTGAATGGCCATGAAGGGACCGATCATCACCATGGTGGCAGAGGAAGGGTGGCCGTAGTGGGATGGAAGGAACTCTCAGGAGAGAGAAATGAAGAGGTGGAGCAAAGAGATGAAATGATGAGATCAATGCCAGCAAAAGGTGGAATTCTTGAAAGAGAGGGGATGGAGAAATGATGAAATGATCCAGATGTTTTCTCTAGTCGGTCCACTCTGTTTCACCCCCTACGGCTGCCCTGCCGGTAACACTTTCCTCCACCAGGAAATGTACTGTAGTGCCAACAAGAATGATATGGTTTCAGAATTCCAGAGTTTTTCTTGTTGTTGAAGTGTGCTGTTTGTTTTTTCAGACTGGAGAAACATCATTTTTGTTTTTTGTCAACCTTGAGAAGTACAGACAGCATCCATATCCACTCTATGATGGTGGTGATGAGGTCGCAGACCACCTCACAAGCAATGAAGGGGTGAATGGTGGCGCCATGGTGGCGGTGGGTGACGGTGGGTGACGGTGGGTGGCGGAGAGAGAAGTGAAGAGGTGAAAGAAAAACGGATGACGTGATGGTAGTCTTGGAAAAGAGGGGTGAAAAAAGGATGAAAATAGAAGGAGGAGGAAATGGTCTTTTCTCCTCCTGAGACACAAACGCCTACTCAGTGACGAGCCGCTAGTCAGTCTACTCAGTTTTCACCGCCCATGGCTGCCCTGCTATAATCCTTGACAGGATTTGGTGATTAATTGGACCAATCCACACAAACCACCCCCTAACAACGGTTTCATGTTGTATTCAAAATACAGAATACAGAATACAGAGAGAAAAGGAGAAGTAGCAACGAGTCAGATTAGTTGTCTTTCCCTGAACTTAACATCAGCTCTCCTAACAAATTCACGCCATTCTTACCTTGTAGCATGCAGAATTGCTCTGTAAATCAAAGCAAGCATGGAATCCTGGAAGCAACCATGAAGACAGACACAGAGAGTACACTATTAGGAAAATGTTTTTTCTACTCAGTGGAGTTGGGACGAGAGCTTAAGAAGGTAGGGCTATGTTTCTTTGTCATTCTGGAGAGACATCTTCATCTTCAACCCTGAGGATCCTAGACAAGAGCCAAGTCCACTCTATGATGGTGATTAAGAGGTTGAAGGAGACAATGAAAATCATGAGGGGATGAAGCCCCATGATGGTGGAGGGTAGTTGTGGGGTGGGGCAGTTGCCAGGGGAGAGGGATGAGGGTGGAAAGGGTTGAGGTTTGGGAGTTTGGAACAAAGAAGAAAGGGGTAACTATCAGGAGAAAGAGAGGGATGAGGGATGCTAACCACGTGTATGTGACCAATCAAATTTGAGTTGAGTAGAGGTTGAGGTGAAGTTAAGACGGATGAAAATAGGATGGAGAAATTATGTTAGGCTGAAGTGGTCTGGATCTTTTCTGAGACACCCAGTCCTCTTCAGGTACTAAAGTAATGTACTTTACCCCCTCCTGGAATCCTTGACAGGATTTGATACTGCAACTAAGCCAATAAACAGAAGCCACACAGAAACGCAAGCGGAGTGCTATTAGCTTGTGAAAATGATACGCAACACCTGTCTGGGACAGGCATTAGAGCTGTAGATTTAAATGATACGTGATAATCTGCGGTTTAAGCCGATGAGAACAACAATTCAACCCCTGTGTGACCTTATAATGACGTAATCTGACCAATGTGTTAATGATGTAAACCCATGAGAGAAATGTTAGATAATAGAAAATAAAGGAACAATCTTCAGGCTACTTGAAATGAGAGATGAACATACTGGAGATATAATCTACTGTACCTGTTTTAGAATGATTCCAGATTGATCCAGATGACCCGATTCTCTACGGATGTGGAACAACTGGAAAACGGCAGAAAGAGAAAAAAAAAACAGGATTCCCAATGGAATTCTGGAAAAACAAAAAACACAATGTAAAATGTGTAAAGCGACACAAGCTGCCTATAGGCCTAGTAAGCTGTCGGTGGTTGTCATAGTAAATTCACAGGTAGGTAGTGGGTTCCATGGCGGCGCAGGCTCAAGCGGGGGTGACCTCACTAAGCTTCTTGGGCTTGTCTTCTTCTTGAGACATCATGTCAAAGAAGGTCCCTCCCAGGAGAAAGGTCCAGTAGATGATGGTCAAGGAGGTGTTGAAGGTCACGATGCCTATCATGATGGGGTGCAACATGGTGCCACAGTGTCTGGGTGCTCTGCCCTTAGATATAGGAGTGTATGTGTGGTTAGCGTGTGCAGCAAGAGAGTGTGTGTGTGTTTGTCTTTTCCTCGATCTGACTGAACTCTCTCTCTCTCTCTCTCTCTCTCTCTCTCTCTCTCTCTCTCTCTCTCTCTCTCTCTCTCTCTGGCCCTTGCCCTCTATCTGTTTATCTCTTGGTCTGCTCTGACCCCTTTCTCTCTCTACGCCTCTTTCTCTCTCCCTCCTCCTCCCTTTGCATTTACCATGATCATAATTCTCTGATGCTGCGGTATGTAATCCTCTATTACCACATCTTTCCATGGAGACGGAGGGGAGATAACCGGCTTTAGCGTATATCACGTCTGTAGCTGAGACCCACAATTAATGGGTTCCTTTTGGGTCACGAGCATTGGCTTAAGACTGGGTCCTGGCAAGACATTGATTTTGTTTAATCAGTTTGGGAGAAGATTGTTTTTTTACTTGGTTTAATGTTGAAGAGGACATCTCAACAGGGGTTTGATGAACCAAGTCCCATACACAACTCTGTCTGAATGTGTCATCTTTGTCTGTTTGTTCTCATAAACTGGATAGTTTGAGCCCTGAATGCTGATTGGCTGACAGCCATGGAAATGATTTATTACAATTTGTGCATTCATTTATACCACGGTTTGACAAAACATTTATTTTAACTGCTCTAATTACATTGGTAACCAGTTTATAATAGCAATAACGCACCTCAGGGATTTGTGAAATATGGTCAATATACCAAGGCTAAGGGCTGTGTCCAGCCATTCTGCGTTGCGTCGTGCCTAAGAACAGCCCTTAGCAGTGATATATTGTCATGACAGGAAATCTTGCTTTTCATTGGCACAGAGGGTTCTCTGTGATGAGACACAGATACACTGTGAGAGAGACAAATTATGATGTTGGAAATGTGTCCTATAGTAGGCTATCTGTCCATAATAATAATAATAATAATAATAATAATGATGATGATGATGATGATGATGATGATAATAATAATGATAGTAATCTTCACTATCTGTAGTTTATGTATTGCACAGTATTTTATAGTAACTCTAATCAGTCAGATAAATCAGTGAAAGTTTAATTACATTTATTTTGGACAAGGTCTGCATGTTCAATTTCATAAAATGTACATATTTTGACATTTAATTAATTATGCCAACATAGTTATTGTTTTTAAACATGTGTATGCCTACTATTGCTCCTCCACTCATTGATAGCAAGTTCTCCAGTTATATCTTTGTAGCTCCAGCCTCTTGGTGCTCAAGGTATTTCATTAGGCCAAATGCTGATTTTGGATTGAGTTCCGTTTTTTATTTACACTGAACAAAAATATAAAGGCAACATGTAAAGTGTTGGTCCCATGTTTCATGAACTGAAACAAAATATCCCAGAAATTGTGCATGTGCACAAAATGTTTATTTCTCTCAAAAATGACATTTTCTGTGTGTATGGAACATTTCTTGCATCTTTTATTTCAGTTGTGGTGTTTATATTTTTGTCTAGTATATTTAGAGAAATACATTTTCGTTCATTGTTTGTTGTTGTTCATCATTTGCTTTTGTTCATTGTTCGACTACATTGTTATTGACCTCTACTACAGTTACCATCACCTTTACTTTGAGAATAAAACTACATCTTTTTGCCACATACCACAAGGTGGCAATAATGACATGTAGGCCTAGGTTCCACTAATACATTCTTTGTCGATAGTTCCAAATGTCAAAGCCTTGACAGAAAATATATATATACGTTTGACAACTATTTAAAACTGGAATGTAATTCATTTACGCGTTAATGTATTTTATGCAAAATGCACTCTGTTTATAGGTTTATAGGCTATACAGACTAGGATACTCTGAGAATAATGCAATCATGAAGTTTGTGAACTTTGAACCAAAGCAGTGAACAGCTGATGTCGAGGGTCAATGAAAGCTTTGTAAAAAGAGTGATCACAATCACCATTCAGGAGACAAGGTGTGGACAGCAGCAGTAATCCTCCACTGAAACTCGGGATATATAGTTTTCCTGTTCCTTTTCAGTACACTGTTCAGATTATTCACCTTGGCTGAGGTGTTATATGAATCAACGGTACAAAGATGCAGCTGCCTGTGGACATATGTGTTCTCCTTTTATCTCTTGTGGCTCCTGCGGTTCTCTACGCCATGAACAATGTCACAAAACAGTAAGTTGGGTTCATCTCACATTTTATTCATGACACACTTTTACCATGATACACAACACCTGATCCATCCATACTTTTTAGTCAAACGTCTTTCCTAGACTATACCTTCATAGACGGCAGCTACAGTTACGTCATCATTCTTCAGTGGCTTAGTCATTCATTCGTTCAGTCATTCATTCAGATCGGTGATACCTTTGAGGAGAGGAAAAAAAGTCCCCAGAGTTTTTCCCTATGAAGTTTCATAAGGTGTGTGAGTTTGTATTACTGATACATGTGTCTCTCTCCTCCACAGGCCTGTAATGGTGTTGACACTAGGAGCTGCCGTACTGTACATTATACCCTACATCATGTCTTTCCTCATCCTCCATCTTCTCGCATTGCAACACTGGGAAAACATTGACCCCTTGTTTTATGGTATGTAGTAGTCAGAGACCGTAAAGGCGGTAGTAGTATGTGAGCACGCACACGCCTCTCATTATAAAGATGTGTTGAATATAATTGAAAAGAATGCGTGAGTGAAACTGGATGAGAAAGGTCTCTCTCTCTCTCTCTCTCTCTCTGTCTCTCTCTCTCTCTGTCTCTCGGTCTCTGTCTCTCTCTCTCTCTCTCTCTCTCTCTCTCTCTCTCTCTCTCTCTCTCTCTCTCTCTCTCTCTCTCTCTCTCTCTCTCTCTCTCTTTTAGTGTTGGCTGTGTTTTCCTTCACATGTCTGGTGGGCCTGACCAATGCTTTGGAACAGGATGGCTACATCTCTGGTTACATGGGTTTCTACCTGAAGAAGGTTAGTTTAACTAACTAGTCCTTTCCTTTACCTCATGAATTAGTCATTTGTACTAGATTATTGATTGATATGTGGTTTGGAAAACGCGTTGTAGAAAACACATTTTTTTGTAAGAAATATATCAGCTATTAAACATGACCTGATGATCTGTCAGGGGGAGCCCCATTTGAGCACAGCCTACGCTGTGATGATGAATTACTGGGAGGGAGTCATTCACTTCCTCCTCTTCCTCATCATCATCCATCGCATGTTCAGGGGGTAAGTGGCACTTCGTTACAGTGATTCTACAGTAGTACCAATAGTGGCAATAAGATTTTTGGTGAGATGGTTAAATCTATTTCCTATTCATAAGGAAGTCCTATCGCAGCCTGGCGCTGTTCTGGGCTGGGTCGTCCATTGCCCACCAGATCGTCTTCATCCCAGGAGTAGTCATCGGTGAGTGTTTCAAAGAAATTGCCATTACTGTTACTCTCTGGTATAGTCGAACACAGCCAAATAGTGGCAAAAAGGTATATCAGGAACAGACATGTTAATATTGTCATGGCTCTTCACGCAGGTAAATATGGTTCAAACATTCATCCCGCCTTCTGGAGGAATACTCCCTTCCTGTTGCTGCCCATCTGGGGAGCCATCCTGCTCTTCAGTAGAGAGAGAGAGCTGCCAATCATTCCTGCAGACAAGGTGAGATACCCAGATGGAACAGCAGTGCAGTAAAGCTAACTTTCGACTGGACTGATATGTTTGTTTCATCCAAATATACTCAATTCACTTTAAGAGAATAACTAACCATCATGTTGCAGTCACTAAACCCTCCCACACAAAACACAAATTCATTACTGCAAACCGAAGGAAACATTGCTCAACGAAAACAAGGACAAATCCAGGTAGGTCCCTCCCCGTTGGCTTCTGTTGGCTTCCGTTTGCTTCCGAGTGACTACAATTGTTGGCTGCTTTTCCTTCACTCTGTGGTCCAACTCATCCAAAACCATCTCAAATGGGTTCAGGTCGGGTGACTGTGGAGGCCAGGTCATCTGATGCAGCACTCCACAGACTCTCCTTCTTGTTGAAATAGCCCTTACACAGCCTGTAGGTGTTCTGGGTCATTGTCCTGTTGAAAAACAAATGATAGTCTCACTAAGTGCAAACCAGATGGAATGGTGTATCACTGCAGAATGCTGATTAAGTGTGCCTTGAATTCTAAATAAATCCCAGAGAGTGTCACCAGCAAAGCACCCCTACACCATCACACCTCCTCCTCCATTCTTCATGGTGGGAACCACACATGCGGAGATCATTCGTTCACCTACTCTGTGTCTCACAAAGACACGGCGGTTGGAACCAAAAATCTCAAATTTGGACTCATCAGACAAAAGGACAGATTTCCACTGGCCTAATATCCATTGCTCGTGTTTCTTGGCCCAAGAAAGTCCCCTTTTTCTTATTGGTGTCCTTTAGTAGTGGTTTCTTTTTCTTATTGGTGTCCTTTAGTAGTGGTTTCTTTTTCTTATTGGTGTCCTTTAGTAGTGGTTTCTTTTTCTTATTGGTGTCCTTTAGTAGTGGTTTCTTTTTCTTATTGGTGTCCTTTAGTAGTGTTTTCTTTTTCTTATTGGTGTCCTTAGTAGTGGTTTCTTTTCTTATTGGTGTCCTTTAGTAGTGGTTTCTTTTTCTTATTGGTGTCCTTTAGTAGTGGTTTCTTTTTCTTATTGGTGTCCTTAGTAGTGGTTTCATTTTCTTATTGGTGTCCATTAGTAGTGTTTTCTTTTTCTAATTGGTGTCCTTTAGTAGTGTTTTCTTTTTCTTATTGGTGTCCTTTAGTAGTGGTTTCTTTTTCTTATTGGTGTCCTTTAGTAGTGGTTTCTTTTTCTTATTGGTGTCCTTTAGTAGTGTTTTCTTTTTCTTATTGGTGTCCTTAGTAGTGGTTTCTTTTCTTATTGGTGTCCTTTAGTAGTGGTTTCTTTTTCTTATTGGTGTCCTTTAGTAGTGGTTTCTTTTTCTTATTGGTGTCCTTAGTAGTGGTTTCTTTTTCTTATTGGTGTCCTTTAGTAGTGTTTTCTTTTTCTAATTGGTGTCCTTTAGTAGTGTTTTCTTTTTCTAATTGGTGTCCTTTAGTAGTGGTTTCTTTTTCTAATTGGTGTCCTTTAGTAGTGGTTTCTTTTTCTTATTGGTGTCCTTTAGTAGTGTTTTTTTCTAATTGGTGTCCTTTAGTAGTGGTTTCTTTTTCTAATTGGTGTCCTTTAGTAGTGGTTTCTTTTTCTTATTGGTGTCCTTTAGTAGTGGTTTCTTTTTCTTATTGGTGTCCTTTAGTAGTGTTTTCTTTTTCTAATTGGTGTCCTTTAGTAGTGGTTTCTTTTTCTTATTGGTGTCCTTTAGTAGTGGTTTCTTTTTCTTATTGGTGTCCTTTAGTAGTGGTTTCTTTTTCTTATTGGTGTCCTTTAGTAGTGGTTTCTTTTTCTTATTGGTGTCCTTTAGTAGTGGTTACTTTTTCTTATTGGTGTCCTTTAGTAGTGGTTTCTTTTTCTTATTGGTGTCCTTTAGTAGTGGTTTCTTTTTCTTATTGGTGTCCTTTAGTAGTGGTTACTTTTTCTTATTGGTGTCCTTTAGTAGTGGTTTCTTTTTCTTATTGGTGTCCTTAGTAGTGGTTTCTTTTCTTATTGTTGTCCTTTAGTAGTGGTTTCTTTTTCTTATTGGTGTCCTTTAGTAGTGGTATCTTTTTCTTATTGGTGTCATTTAGTAGTGGTTTCTTTTTCTTATTGGTGTCCTTTAGTAGTGGTTTCTTTTTCTTATTGGTGTCCTTAGTAGTGGTTTCTTTTTCTTATTGGTGTCCTTTAGTAGTGTTTTCTTTTTCTAATTGGTGTCCTTTAGTAGTGTTTTCTTTTTCTTATTGGTGTCCTTTAGTAGTGGTTTCTTTTTCTTATTGGTGTCCTTTAGTAGTGTTTTCTTTTTCTTATTGGTGTCCTTAGTAGTGGTTTCTTTTCTTATTGGTGTCCTTTAGTAGTGGTTTCTTTTTCTTATTGGTGTCCTTTAGTAGTGGTTTCTTTTTCTTATTGGTGTCCTTAGTAGTGGTATCTTTTTCTTATTGGTGTCATTTAGTAGTGGTTTCTTTTTCTTATTGGTGTCCTTTAGTAGTGGTTTCTTTTTCTTATTGGTGTCCTTAGTAGTGTTTTCTTTTTCTAATTGGTGTCCTTTAGTAGTGGTTTCTTTTTCTTATTGGTGTCCTTTAGTAGTGGTTTCTTTTTCTTATTGGTGTCCTTTAGTAGTGGTTTCTTTTTCTTATTGGTGTCCTTTAGTAGTGGTTTCTTTTTCTTATTGGTGTTGTCACGAACCGGCTCAAAGCCCGTAACAAAGGGAGACAACGTGGAGATAAGGAGTAGCAAAGTATGTATTTATTAACTAAAGCCACTAAGTATAATATACAATGGTGTGTGTAATCAGTAATCAGTAGTGTAAGTGAGTGTTTTGCATGAATGAATGTGATAATGCAGGGTGATGAAAGGTGCCAAAGCAAACAAACAATAGGCCACCAAGAACCACAACACAATCTACAAAAGGTGTCTGCATGGAGAGAGTCTCCTCCATGAATGTTGAAGAGGTCTATTTATCCTGGGAGACACCTGGCCCAGGTGTTTGCCATGTAGCTGACGACCCTCTCAACTCCGCCCACCGGCATCCTAATAAGGAAACAAGAACAAAGACAGAATATGGCAGACAGAGTGGGAGGGTCGTCACATTCCCCCCCATAAAACCGGGGACCAACAAGGACCCCGGAACAACATACCAGCCACCCGCGTCCCAAATTGACACAGGCCTCTGCGTCCCAAATTGACACAGGCCTCTGCGTCCCAAATTGACACAGGCCTCTGCGTCCCAAATTGACACAGGCCTCTGCGTCCCAAATTGACACAGGCCTCTGCGTCCCAAATTGACACAGGCCTCTGCGTCCCAAATTGACACAGGCCTCTGCGTCCCAAATTGACACAGGCCTCTGCGTCCCAAATTGACACAGGCCTCTGCGTCCCAAATTGACACAGGCCTCTGCGTCCCAAATTGGTGAGGGGTTATGTGTTCACACCTCCACCTGCCCCATCCAACCTCCTCCTCCCCAGACCTCAGCAACCTTTGCGCATAGGAAGCAATATTTAAGAGGAAAGAAGAACACAAGACCAGGAGGGAACAGACAGGAAAGATAGAACATGACAACCAGAAAATGACAACCCGAAACAATGGTCAGTCACGTAAACATTAGGAACAGGGCGCACGAGAGAGCGCATCAGCAATCACGTTTTCAGTCCCCGGATGTGCCTCACATCGAGATGGAATGATTGTAAAAATAAACACCATCGCATTATCCTCTGGTTTGGACACATCATGGACCTCAAAAAAGTGAGGGGTTATGGTCGGTGTAGACCACAATAGGTACTACCCCCGACCCGACATACACTTCGAAGTGTTGTAGCGCCCAAATGAGTGCTAGCGCTTCCTTTTCAATAACCGAATAGTTCAACTGATAATCGTTAAACTTTTTAGAAAAGAAACTAACAGGCTTCTCAATCCCAGACACATCTGCTTGCAGCAAAACTGCACCTGCCCCCACATGACTAGCATCCACCTGCAAGGTAAATGACAAATCCATGCGAGGAGCAGCCAGCACTGGAGTTGAGGTAAGCAATCTCTTTGAATCTTCAAAAGCGTGTTGACAACGAGTAGACCAAACGTAAACAGCCTTAGCTTTCAGCATATCTGTCAAGGGAGCGACCACAGTAGAGAAGTTATTACAAAAACTACGGTAATAACCAATCATGCCCAAGAAACGCATCAGTTCCTTTTTAGTAGTTGGTGGTGGAAAAGCATCAATAGCCACCACTTTAGCCCGAACAGGATGCACTTCACCCTGCCCAACCACTTTTCCAAGGTATGTAACGGTCGCCTGAGCAAACTCACATTTTGCCAGATTGATTGTGAGGCGACCCGCAGCCAGACGTTCAAACAAGGCTTGAATACGGGACAGATGTTCTTCCCAAGTATCTGCATAGATCACTACATCGTCCAAATAAACAGCGCACCCGGTCAGACCGGCGACAACCCTGTTCATAAGTCGCTGAAAAGTGGCAGGTGCATTGCGCAGACCGAAACTCATAACTGAATACGAGTACAGACCAAAGGGTGTAATAAAGGCAGAGATTTCACGTGCCCTACTCGTCAGTGGCACCTGCCAATAGCCTTTTAACAGGTCAAATTTGCTCACAAACTTAGCTGCACCGACTTGATCAACACAGTCCTCCATCCGAGGAAGAGGAAATGAATCTGGCTTTGTGACACTGTTTACCTTACGGTAGTCCGTACAAAAACGGTTTGTTCCATCCGGTTTACTGACCAAGATACAGGGAGAAGCCCAACTGGAGAAAGAAGGCTCTGCTATCTTACTCTCCAGCATGTACTTGACCTCAGCATCCAGACAACGTAGTTTCTCTGAAGAAACTCTATAGAACCGCTGACGAATGGGGTCAGCACCTCCAATGTCAATATCATGTTCTATTAAGTTTGTACGTGTAGGTGTATCAGAAAATAAACCTGGAAATCTCTGAATCAGACCAACCATCTCTTTCCGCTCATCAACAGGTAGGTGAGTGAGAAGACTGTCTAAAATATCCAGTGTTTCTGAATTTTTCAATCTACCCTGCAATATACAATCGTCAGGACCAGGAACATCTTCCTCCTCATGCACAGATCTAGCACGACAAGAACCCAAGGAAACAACGGTATCAGCCAAAAGAACAGGTTTACCGTCCTCTGTAGAATCCCACTGTTCAGTCTCAGAGGAACGTGCATAATAGGGTTTTAACAGATTTACATGGCACAGCTGGTGTGCTTTCCTCCGTTCTGGAGTGGCAACTAGATAATTTTGCTCAGTGTACTGGCGCACCACTGTATATGGACCTTGAAACTTGGCTTGAAAAGGAGAACCAACAATTGGCAGCAGAGCAAGAACCTGGTCACCTGGACTAAAGTGACGAGGCTCAGTTCGGCGATCAAATATGCCCTTCATCCTCTCCTGTGAAGATGATAACTTCTCTTTAGCCATTTCACCAGCGGCATACAGCCGTCGCCGGAAATCACACACATACGAACACAGGGACTGAGGAGGCTCGGGAGACTTCCAGTCATCCTGGAGAACAGATAAAAGTCCACGCACCCTATGTCCAAACACAAGGTCATTTGGACTGAAACCTGTGCTCTCCTGTGAAACTTCCCTAGCGGCTAACAGTAACCAAGGCAACCCCTCCTCCCAATCCTTATCCATCTCAGTACAATAAGCTCTCAACAAAGACTTAAGTGTTTGATGGAAACGTTCCAGTGCTCCTTGACTTTGCGCGTGATAGGCGCTAGACACATTGTGTTTAATATGGAGCTGTTGAAGAACCTGACCAAACAGATTAGAGGTAAAATTAGATCCTTGATCACTCTGAATGACCTTAGGGATTCCAAACAATGAGAGAAACTGAGTCAAAGCTTTTAACACCGATTTAGTCGTGATAGATCGGAGAGGATAGGCAGCAGGAAACCTAGTGGTCTGACACATCACAGTGAACAGGTAACTGCTACCCTTTTTAGAACGAGGCAGAGGACCCACACAGTCAATAATCAGATACTCAAAAGGTTGGCTGAGTACAGGAATAGGAAACAATGGTACTGGTTTAATAGCTTGATTAGGCTTACCAGTTAATTGACAGGTGTGACAAGTTTTGATAAAATCAGAAACATCCCTCTTTAATCTAGGCCAAAAGAAATGTCTTAATATGCGATTGTAGGTTTTCCTCACCCCCATATGTCCAGCAACGTCACTGTGAGAAGTTTCCAACACCAACTCACGAAGCTTAACTGGTACAACAACCTGACTAATTGCCTCCCCAGAAAAACACTATCATGAGACACCCACTTTCTCATCAGGACATCCTCTTGGAGAAAATAGCCATGGGCGACATCTCCCAACTGTTCTATAGGCACAATTTGATCACGCAACTCTTCCAACGTGGGGTCATCCCGTTGAGCATTGATTAGATCTGAGCGGGTTACAGATAACGGGATAACAGGGAAAACAGTGACATACTTTGTATTATTATCATTAGTCGGCGCAGTGACTAGTTCGCCACGGCTCATAGAACGTGTCACTGCACACGCAGAGAACACCTCTGGGAAACTCTGTACACTCTCATCAGGAATCCCAACAAATGACGGCTTAGTGGAAACCACTAGAGATGGAAACACAACTGGCCATACACGCTCACCTGCTAAGTTATTCCCAAGGATAACGTCGATACCCTCAATAGGCAACGAAGGACGCACCCCCACAACAACTTCACCCTTCACCAGCCCACAATCCAACATCAGTTTATGCAATGGAACTGACAGAGTGTTCAAACCTATTCCCTAATTAGAACACTATTCCCCGAATCAGTCTCAGCAGAAAAGGGTAACACAGACTCCAACACAAATGATTCAGAGGCACCTGTGTCTCTCAGGATCTTCACTGGCACTAGGTCTTTACTTCCTAACATAGACACAAAACCTTCTGTAATGAAAGGAAAATAGTCTGGATCAATATGGACTTTCACATTCTCCTGGGCCTGAGGAAATGAGTCAAGAATGAACTGATGTGGAACAGGTGCAGCTAACGCAGCAGGCTTAGATTTAGCGTAAGCACCCTTTGACCTGAGAAGTGGACATTCGTTTTTCCAATGACCTGAACCTTGACAGTAGTGACACTCCTGCCCAAAGTCAGCCTTACCATGGGAGTCAGGTTCAACCCTAGTTGAATAGAACTCTGCCCGAGAATCAAAGTATCTCGGTGAGCGAAGCCCAAATCTATCCGAACGCCCCCACTCTTTCCGAATACGGGGTTTTGCAAAGACACTTTTGTGAGTCAACACATACTCGTCCGCCAAAACCGCAGCTTCAGCAACATTCTTTACTTTCTGTTCATTAATATAAGTGGCAATACGATCAGGAATTGTGTCCTTAAATTGCTCTAACATAATCAGATCACACAGCCCTTGGAAAGTCACAACTGCAGAGGCAGAACACCAGCGATTAAACTGTAAAGATAACTGTCGCGCAAACTCAACATGAGTCTGGTTATCGTCCCTTTTTAAAGTTCTAAATCGTTGGCGGTAAGCCTCAGGGACCAATTCATAAATCTGTAACACAGCTGTTTTAACTTTATCATAACTGGCACTGTCGTGTACACTAAGAGCTGAATATGCTTCCTGCGCTTTACCAGTCAGCACACACTGCAACATTAAAGTGCGGTCAGAATCAGGCCAACTCCTAGCGTCAGCAACCCGCTCAAACAACGAAAAGAATGTCTCGGGGTCCCTTTCATTAAACCGAGGCAATAACCGTAAGTTCCCAACAATATCAAATGTCTCTGGGGCACGACCAAAAGCGGAACTACCCCTAGGTAAATCTGGGTCACCTTCCCAAAACAAACTCTCCCCTGAGATCTTTCCTTCCCTAACCAACTCTAAACGTTCTTGTTGCAACTTGATTTTAGCACGCTCCATATCTTGTTTAAATGCCAATTCCTTTTCATATTTCACACGATCATGCTCTAGCTTCTCACGATCATGCTGCCGATCATGCTCTAGCTTCTCACGATCATGCTCTAGCTGTAACAAAAGCAGTTCTTTCTGCTGTTCAAAAAGAAGGCTACTAGGACTAACCGATGGAATGGCCATTGTAACGTTATGGGGAGACAACAAATCCTCAGCAGAGGCTGGCCCGGTGGTAACTTCAAGAATACCACTCTCCATCAGATTGGCTTTCAATATCAACCTAATAGAATTCTTTAGACGTTTATCACTAATCTCAACCTTGTAGTGTTCCGCGACCTTCAACAGCTGTTCTTTAGTACCTAAATCTAACAATTCCTCTGATGGAGAGCGAATGAACTTATCTACATAAGACGCCATAATCACACAAAAAAAAATTCTCGCTCTTCCCTTCTGCTGAGCACACCAGAACACAACCCGAGAATTGACAATCACCCTGAGCACCACAGAAAGAGATGAGATATGGAGCTTCCCCAAAACCTACAATAACTCAACCCTAGTCTTCGTGCAGATTTGCGGTGGGAATTTACGCACTGTAGCCCGCTGGCAAGGAAATAGAACTCCCCAGCATGCTGGCAAATTCCACCAAGCCACGGATGTGCCCCCGAGACAACTGCTCAGTCCACAGACACCACACAAAAATAACAAACATTAACCATGCCCAACATATTCCAAAAAATGAAACACGTCGCTAAACCTATCAGGGGAAAAAGGCTATAGCTCCGGGTAGCAAGTTCCACTACCCTACCCAAATCTCCCACCGAGGTACACAGCAGATTACTCACTTCAGACTGACGTCCCAACAGAAAGTAGAACAAGAGTTCAGGCTAGGCAGGGCCTGGAAACTAACCATTATACTCTCTCCAACGCAGCACAAAAACCAAACAACAAAGGCAACCAATACTGGGCCGATCACACTCAAACACCATATTCAAACTAAACACGTACCTCCACGGTCTCCCAAACCAATAGTTCAAAGATCCCGGATGAGCCCCCACTTGTCACGAACCGGCTCAAAGCCCGTAACAAAGGGAGACAACGTGGAGATAAGGAGTAGCAAAGTATGTATTTATTAACTAAAGCCACTAAGTATAATATACAATGGTGTGTGTAATCAGTAATCAGTAGTGTAAGTGAGTGTTTTGCATGAATGAATGTGATAATGCAGGGTGATGAAAGGTGCCAAAGCAAACAAACAATAGGCCACCAAGAACCACAACACAATCTACAAAAGGTGTCTGCATGGAGAGAGTCTCCTCCATGAATGTTGAAGAGGTCTATTTATCCTGGGAGACACCTGGCCCAGGTGTTTGCCATGTAGCTGACGACCCTCTCAACTCCGCCCACCGGCATCCTAATAAGGAAACAAGAACAAAGACAGAATATGGCAGACAGAGTGGGAGGGTCGTCACAGTGTCCTTTAGTAGTGGTTACTTTTTCTTATTGGTGTCCTTTAGTAGTGGTTTCTTTTTCTTATTGGTGTCCTTTAGTAGTGGTTTCTTTTTCTTATTGGTGTCCTTTAGTAGTGGTTACTTTTTCTTATTGGTGTCCTTTAGTAGTGGTTTCTTTTTCTTATTGGTGTCCTTAGTAGTGGTTTCTTTTCTTATTGGTGTCCTTTAGTAGTGGTTTCTTTTTCTTATTGGTGTCCTTTAGTAGTGGTATCTTTTTCTTATTGGTGTCCTTTAGTAGTGGTTTCTTTTTCTTATTGGTGTCCTTTAGTAGTGGTTTCTTTTTCTTATTGGTGTCCTTTAGTAGTGGTTTCTTTTTCTTATTGGTGTCCTTTAGTAGTGGTTTCTTTTCTTATTGGTGTCCTTTAGTAGTGGTTTCTTTTTCTTATTGGTGTCCTTTAGTAGTGGTTTCTTTTCTTATTGGTGTCCTTAGTAGTGTTTTCTTTTTCTTATTGGTGTCCTTTAGTAGTGGTTTCTTTTCTTATTGGTGTCCTTTAGTAGTGGTTTCTTTTTCTAATTGGTGTCCTTTAGTAGTGGTTTCTTTTTCTAATTGGTGTCCTTTAGTAGTGGTTTCTTTTTCTAATTGATGTCCTTTAGTAGTGGTTTCTTTTTCTTATTGGTGTCCTTTAGTAGTGGTTTCTTTTTCTTATTGGTGTCCTTTAGTAGTGGTTTCTTTTTCTAATTGGTGTCCTTTAGTAGTGGTTTCTTTTTCTTATTGGTGTCCTTTAGTAGTGTTTTCTTTTTCTTATTGGTGTCCTTTAGTAGTGGTTTCTTTTTCTTATTGGTGTCCTTTAGTAGTGGTTTCTTTTTCTTATTGGTGTCCTTTAGTAGTGGTTTCTTTTCTTATTGGTGTCCTTTAGTAGTGGTTTCTTTTTCTTATTGGTGTCCTTTAGTAGTGGTTTCTTTTTCTTATTGGTGTCCTTTAGTAGTGGTTTATTTTTCTTATTGGTGTCCTTTAGTAGTGGTTTCTTTTCTTATTGGTGTCCTTTAGTAGTGGTTTCTTTTTCTTATTGGTGTCCTTTAGTAGTGGTTTCTTTTTCTTATTGGTGTCCTTTAGTAGTGGTTTCTTTTTCTTATTGGTGTCCTTTAGTAGTGGTTTCTTTTTCTTATTGGTGTCCTTTAGTAGTGGTTTCTTTTTCTTATTGGTGTCCTTTAGTAGTGGTTTCTTTTTCTTTGTTCAACACTTTTTTGGATACAACATGATTCCATATGTGTTTCATAGTTTTGATGTCTTCACTATTATTCTACAATGTAGAAAATAGTAAAAATAAAGAAAAACCCTGGAATGAGTCGGTGTGTCCAAACGTTTGACTGGTACTGAACCTGAAACGTACAGTAACCCAGTTGGACTGACATAGGTTGTGTTTGCCTGTATTCCTCAGATTGCAGTAGCGCAGAAGAGAAGTCTCCTCTACAGGCCTGTTGACCTGATCCTGTCTCTGCTCCTGTTGGGAGCCATGGCCTTCTCTGTCTTCAGGGGCGTTGTAAGTAACAGACCAACCACTCACTTCGCTATGGGGGGGATTCCGACCCGAGTTGCACACTTTTCTCACCTTCCAATACTTCATGGATTGAACAATTGAATAATATGACAACTGTCAGGATGAATCAAACTGTCTATTTGATTTGCCCGCTATTCGTTTGCGGGGGAGCTCAAGTAAAGGAAGACATGGTGAAGGTTTGTCTACATATATCTGTATTCTGACCTTGACTTAATTCCCCTCATAATTCCAACACCTTTACGTGCGATGAAACAACAAATAAGGTTGAGCAACCTGTCGGTCCTAAGTGGAACAACGTCTACTTTCTTTTTCCGATAGAAATAACACCATTCTCCATGCACCGTAATTGACAAATTGATAAGAGGCTGAGCTGTTGATAAGAGCTAGGTAAGCCATTTGGATAAGTGGATTGTAAATATAAATGACAGTAGTTTTAGATCTATTTTACCTGATCGATGGAGACAAATGTGAAACCAGTAATATGGCTGCAAACTGAAACACATCAACTTATCACCTTTTCCACGGTGAAGTTTATGAAACACTGGCTTTATAACCATCAGAGATGATATTTGGAGACCCAAGCTATAAGCTTCTGTAGCCATGCACAAATGACAGTATAGCGGAAAACCTAACGAGTTGATTTAGGATGTCTAGAAAGTTTTCATTTTATGTCTGGACTTTTCACTGTCTGAAAAAAATATAATATGTATTTTCTTAAATATTAGCCACTATTGGTAGCCACCGTCAGTTAGACATACCCACATACATTTATATCTTCCACTTTAGTGTTAGTTTCCTTACATTTATATCTGTCTCTTTAGTGTTAGTTTCCTTACATTTATATCTGTCACTTTAGTGTTACATTTTGCATTATTCCATTACATCGTTAGTTGACCTTTCTTTCCACTGTCGAGTATGTGTGGGTAGCCATAGTGTATCATATTAGGCTAATGTATTCCAAGTTGTGCAATAATTTGGAACAGGTAGCCTGTTTGAATCATTAAGGAACACAGACCATAAGTAGCAGTTTAAACCTGGAGCCGGGCGCATGGTTCATGACGACTGGACCATTTTCATACAGTTCCATGATTAGTGAGGATTATTAGGGTAGATTTATTGGACTACAGTTCAATCCCTATTGCACACTTTTCTAATCTTCCAATATTTCATGGGATTAAACAATTTATTAATATGACAACTTTAAGGATGAATCAAAGCATTGTATTTTTGATTCAACAATATATTTAGTGCATAAAGGATCTCCAAATCATTGAAAAAAATTATTCATACTTTCCTAACCCCAAAATGTGCATAAATATTTAGAAATGTACCAGTTGGTGCTGAAACAAAGATGTGTGTGTATATATTTAGATTTCTTTAATGAATCCCTGTATTCTGAACCCATTCTCTCCACGTGTTCTCGTGCCTGTCGCCAAAATTATAATTGAAGATACACTATATTTTAAAGGGATGGCTTAATTTTTTAAACTGAAAACACTATTGAATGGAAACATTGAGTAAATCTGTTGGCCAGCAAGTGGGAAGGTTTTCAGAGGTTGAATTAAATGTATTCAGTGCAGGCAAAAAATCACATCAAATAAAATTAAATGTTATTGGTCACATACACATGGTTAGCAGATGGTATTGGTCACATACACATGGTTAGCAGATGGTATTGGTCACATACACATGGTTAGCAGATGTTAATGGTCACATACACATGGTTAGCAGATGTTAATGGTCACCTACACATGGTTAGCAGATGTTAATGGTCACATACACATGGTTAGCAGATGTTAATGGTCACCTACACATGGTTAGCAGATGTTAATGGTCACATACACATGGTTAGCAGATGTTAATGGTCACCTACACATGGTTAGCAGATGTTAATGGTCACATACACATGGTTAGCAGATGTTAATGGTCACCTACACATGGTTAGCAGATGTTAATGGTCACATACACATGGTTAGCAGATGTTAATGGTCACCTACACATGGTTAGCAGATGTTAATGGTCACCTATACATGGTTAGCAGATGTTAATGGTCACCTATACATGGTTAGCAGATGTTAATGGTCACATACACATGGTTAGCAGATGTTAATGGTCACCTACACATGGTTAGCAGATGTTAATGGTCACATACACATGGTTAGCAGATGTTAATGGTCACCTACACATGGTTAGCAGATGTTAATGGTCACATACACATGGTTAGCAGATGTTAATGGTCACATACACATGGTTAGCAGATGTTAATGGTCACATACACATGGTTAGCAGATGTTAATGGTCACCTACACATGGTTAGCAGATGTTAATGGTCACATACACATGGTTAGCAGATGTTAATGGTCACCTACACATGGTTAGCAGATGTTAATGGTCACATATACATGGTTAGCAGATGTTAATGGTCACCTACACATGGTTAGCAGATGTTAATGGTCACATACACATGGTTAGCAGATGTTAATGGTCACATACACATGGTTAGCAGATGTTAATGGTCACCTATACATGGTTAGCAGATGTTAATGGTCACATACACATGGTTAGCAGATGTTAATGGTCACATACACATGGTTAGCAGATGTTAATGGTCACATACACATGGTTAGCAGATGTTAATGGTCACATACACATGGTTAGCAGATGTTAATGGTCACCTATACATGGTTAGCAGATGTTAATGGTCACATACACATGGTTAGCAGATGTTAATGGTCACATACACATGGTTAGCAGATGTTAATGGTCACATACACATGGTTAGCAGATGTTAATGTGAGTGTAGCGAAATACTTGTGCTTCTAGTTCCTACAGTGCAGTAATATCTAACAAGTAATCTAATAATTTTACAACAACTACCTTATACACACAAGTGTAAAGGAATGAACAAGAATATGTACATATAAATATAGGGCTGAGTGATGGCCGAACGGCATAGGCAAGATACGGTAGATGGTATAGAGTACAGTACATACATATGAGATGAGTACTGTAGGGTATGTAAACATTATATAAAGTGGCATTGTTAAAAGTGACTAATGATACATTTATTAAATGCAAATATTAATTATTAAAGTGGCTGTATGTTGGCAGCAGACACTCAATGTCAGTGATGGCTGTTTAACAGTCTGATGGCCTTGAGATAGAAGCTGTTTTTCAGTCTCTCGGTCCCAGCTTTGATGCACCTGTACTGACCTCGTCTTCTGGATAGTAGTGGGATGAACAGGCAGTGGCTCGGGTGGTTGTTGTACTTGATGATCTTTATGGCCTTCCTGTGACATTGGGTGGTGTAGGTGTCCTGGAGGGCAGGTAGTTTGCGCCCGGTGATGCGTTGTGCAGACCTCACTACCCTCTGGAGAGTCTTACGGTTGTGGGCGGAGCAGTTGCCGTACCAGGCTGTGGTACAGCCGGACAGGATGCTCTCATTGTGCATCTGTAAAAGTTTGTGAGTGTTTTTGTTGCTAAATTTCTTCATCCTCCTGAGGTTGGGTATGAGGAACTTAAAACTTTCCACCTTCTCCACTACTGTCCCGTGGATGTAGATACAGGAGAGGGCTGAGAACAAACCTTTGCGAGGCCCCAGTGTTGAGGATCAGTGGGGTGGAGATGTTGTTTCCTACCCTCACCACATGGGGGCAGAAAGTCCAGGACCCAGTTGCATAGGGCGAGGTCGAGACCCAGGGTCCCGAGCTTAATGACGAGTTTGGAGGGTACTATGGTGTTAAACGCTGAGCTGTAATCGATGAACAGCATTCTTACATAGGTATTCCTCTATGTCCAGATGGGTTAGGGCAGTGTGCAGTGTGCAGTGTGATTGCGATTGCGTCGTCTGTGGACCTATTGGGGCGGTAAGCGAATTGGAGGGGGTCTAGGGTGTCAGGTAGGGTGGAGGTGATATGATCCTTGATTAGTCTCTCAAAGCACTTCAGGATGACGGAAGTGAGTGCTACGGGGCGATAGTCGTTTAGCTCAGTTACCTTAGCTTTCTTGGGAACAGGAACAATGGTGGCCCTCTTGACTGGGAAAGGGATTGATTGAATATGTCCGTAAACACACCAGCCAGCTTGTCTGCGCATGCTCTGAGGATGCGGCTAGGGATGCCGTCTGTGGCCGGCAGCCTTGCGAGAGTGTTAACTTCTTTGGGACTGGGGGGCAGTATTGAGTAGCTTGGATGAATAAGGTGCCCAGAGTAAACTGCCTGCTACTCAGGCCCAAAAGCTAGAATATGCATATCATTAGTAGATTTGGTTAGAAACCACTCTGAAGTTTCTAAAACTGTTGGAATGATGTCTGTGAATATAACAGAACTCATATGGCAGGCAAAAACCGGAAAAAAATCCAAACAGAAAGTGAGAAATCTGAGGTTTGTAGTTTTTAAAGTGATTGCCTATCCAATATATAGTGTCTATGGGGTCGTATTTCACTTCCTACGGCTTCCACTAGATGTCAACAGTCTTTAGAATGTTGTTTCAGGCTTCTACTATGAAGGGGGAGCGAATAAGAGCTGTTTGAATCAGGGCAGAATGCCATTCGTTTAGTCACGTGCGCGGCCGTGAGAGCGAGCTCCGTTCCCTTTCATTTCTAAAGATAAAGGAATTACACGGTTGGAATATTATTGAAGATTTATGATAAAAACATCCTAAAGATTGATTATATACTTCGTTTGACATGTTTCTATGAACTGTAAATGGAACTGTTTTGCCTTTTCGTCTGGACTAAGTGCCTGCGCCTTGTGAATTTGGATTTGTGAACTAAACGCGCAAACAAATTAGGAGGTATTTGGGCATAAATTATGGACTTTATCGAACAAAACAAACATTTATTGTGGAACTGGGATTCCTGGGAGTGCATTCCGATGAAGATCATCAAAGGTAAGTGAATATTTATAACGCTATTTCTGAGTTTTGTGACACCTCTCCTTGGATGGAAAATGGCTGTATGGTTTTCTGTGGCTAGGCTCTGACCTAACATAATTGCATGGTGTGCTTTTACCGTAAAACATTTTTGAAATCTGACCCAGCGGTTGCATTAAGGAGAAGTTTATCTTTAATTGTGTGTTTACCACTTGTATCTTTCATCAATGTTTATGATGAGTATGTCTGTAATTTGATGTGGCTCTCTGCCCTTTCACCGGATGTTTGTTTGAGACAATGCATTTCTGAACGTAACACACCAATTCCAAATTAGGTTTTTGGACATAAAGATTAACTTTATCGAACAAAACAAACATTAATTGCCTAGAGTCCTGGGAGTGCCATCCGGTGAAGATCATCAAGGTTAGTGATTCATTTTAACGCTATTTCTGTCCTTCTTTGGAAAATGGCTGTATGGTTTTCTGTGGCTAGGCGCTAACATCGCAAGGTGTGATAGATATAGGTCTGTAGCAGTTTGGGTCTAGGGTGCCTCCCCCTTTGAAGAGGGGATGACCGCGGCAGCTTTCCAATCTTTGGGGATCTCAGATGATACGAAAGAGAGATTGAACAAGCTAGTAATAGGGGTTGCAACAATTTTGGTGGATAATCTTAGAAAGAGAGGGTCTAGATTGTCTAGCCCGGCTGATTCGTAGGGATCCAGATTTTGCAGCTCTTTCAGAACATCAGCTATCTGGATTTGGCTGAAGGATAAATTGGGGCGGCTTAGGCAAGTTACTATGGAGGTTGCAGGTCTGTTGACTTGGGTAGGGGTAGCTAGATGGAAAGCATGGCCAGCTGTAGAAAAATGCTTTTTGAAATTCTCAATTGTCGCAGATTTATCGGTGGTGACAGTGTTTCCTAGTCTCAGTGCAGTGGGCAGCTGGGAGGAGGTGCTCTTATTCTCCATGCACTTTACAGTGTCCCAGAACTTTTTGGAGTTTGTGCTACAAGATGCAAATTTCTGTTTGAAAAAGCAAACCTTCCTAACTGCCTTTGTACTGTATATTGGTTCCTAACTTCCCTGAAAAGTTGCATATTGCAGGGGCTATTCGAAGCTAATGCAGTACGCCACAGGATGTTTTTGTGCTGGTCAAGGGCAGTCAAGTCTGGAGTGAACCAAGGGCTATATCAGTTCCTGGTTCAATTTTTTTTGAATGGGGCATGCTTATGGTGAGGAAATCACTTTTAAAGAATAACCAGGCATCCTCTACTGACGGAATGAGGTCAATGTCATTCCAGGATACCCGGGCCAGGTCAATTAGAAAGGCCTGCACGCTGAAGTGTTTTAGGGAGAATTTGACAGTGATGAGCGGTGGTCATTTGACAGCAGACCCATTATGGATGCAGGCAATGAGGCAGTGATAGCTGAGGTCATGGTTGACGACAGCAGAGGTGTATCTGGAGAGCAGTTGGTTAGGATGATATATATGAGGGTGCTTGTGTTTACAGATTTGAGGTTGTACCTGGTAGGTTCATTGATAATTTGAGTGAGGTTGAGGGATTCAAGCTTAGATTGTAGGACGGCCGGTGTGGTAAGCATGTCCCAGTTTAGGTCACCTAACAGCACAAGCTCTAAAGAAAGATGGGGGGCAATCAATTCACATATGGTGTTCAGGGCACAGCTGGGGGCAGAAAGTGGTCTATAGCAAGATCCAACGGTGGGAGACTTGTTTCTGGGAAGGTAGATTTTTGAAAGTAGGAGCTCATATTGTTTGGGCACAGACCTGGATATTAAGACAGAACTCTGCAGGCTATCTCTGCCGTAGATGGCAACTCCGCCCCCTTTGGCAGTTCTATCTTGTCGGAAAATGTTATAGTTAGGGATGAACATTTCAGGGTTTTTGGTGGTCTTCCTAAGCAAGGATTCAGACACGGCTAGGACATCCGGGTTGGCAGAGTGTGCTAAGGCAGTGAGTAAAACAAACTTCGGAAGGAGGCTTCTAATGTTAACATGCATGAAACCAAGGCTTTTATGGTTACAGAAGTCCACAAATGAGAGCGCCTGGGGAATGGGAGTGGAGCTAGGCACTGCAGGGCCTGGATTAACCCCCACATCACCAGAGGAACAGAGGAGGAGTAGGATAAGGGTACGGCTAAAGGCTATAAAAACTGGTCGTCTAGTACGTTCGGAACAGAGAGTAAAATCAAATCAAATCAAATCAAATGTTATTTGTCACATACACATGGTTAGCAGATGTTAGTGCAAGTGTAGCGAAATGCTTGTGCTTCTAGTTCCGACAATGCAGTAATAACCAACAAGTAATCTAGCTAACAATTCCAAAACTACTACCTTATAGACACAAGAGTAAGGGGATAAAGAATATGTACATAAAGATGAATGAGTGATGGTACAGAGCGGCATAGGCAAGATACAATAGATGGTATTGAGTGCAGTATATACATATGAGATGAGTATGTAAACAAAGTGGCATAGTTAAAGTGGCTAGTGATACATGTATTACATAAGGATGCAGTAGATGATATAGAGTACAGTATATACGTATACATATGAGATAAATAATGTAGGGAACATTATATTAGGTAGCATTGTTTAAAGTGGCTAGTGATATATTTTACATAATTTCCCATCAATTCCCATTATTAAAGTGGCTGGAGTTGAGTCAGTGTGTTGGCAGCAGCCACTCAATGTTAGTGGTGGCTGTTTAACAGTCTGATGGCCTTGAGATAGAAGCTGTTTTTCAGTCTCTCGGTCCCAGCTTTGATGCACCTGTACTGACCTCGCCTTCTGGATGATAGCGGGGTGAACAGGCAGTGGCTCGGGTGGTTGTTGTCCTTGATGATCTTTATGGCCTTCCTGTAACATAGGGTGGTGTAGGTGTCCTGGAGGGCAGGTAGTTTGCCCCCGGTGATGCATTGTGCAGACCTCACTACCCTCTGGAGAGCCTTACGGTTGTGGGCGGAGCAGTTGCCATACCAGGCGGTGATACAGCCCGACAGGATGCTCTCGATTGTGCATCTGTAGAAGTTTGTGAGTGCTTTTGGTGATAAGATGAATTTCTTCAGCCTCCTGAGGTTGAAGAGGCACTACTGCGTCTTCTTCACGATGCTGTCTGTGTGGGTGGACCAATTCAGTTTGTCTGTGATGTGTACGCCGAGTAACTTAAAACTTACTACCCTCTCCACTACTGTTCCATCGATGTGGATAGGGGGGTGCTCCCTCTGCTGTTCCCTGAAGTCCACGATCATCTCCTTAGTTTTGTTGACGTTGAGTGTGAGGTTATTTTCCTGACACCACACTCCGAGGGCCCTCACCTCCTCCCTGTAGGCCGTCTCGTCGTTGTTGGTAATCAAGCCTACCACTGTTGTGTCGTCTGCAAACTTGATGATTGAGTTGGAAGCGTGCGTGAACACGCAGTCGTGGGTGAACAGGGAGTACAGGAGAGGGCTCAGAACGCACCCTTGTGGGGCCCCAGTGTTGAGGATCAGCGGGGTGGAGATGTTGTTGCCTACCCTCACCACCTGGGGGCGGCCCGTCAGGAAGTCCAGTACCCAGTTGCACAGGGCGGGGTCGAGACCCAGGGTCTCGAGTTTGATGACGAGCTTGGAGGGCACTATGGTGTTAAATGCCGAGCTGTAGTCGATGAACAGCATTCTCACATAGGTATTCCTCTTGTCCAGATGGGTTAGGGCAGTGTAAAGTGTGGTTGAGATTGCATCATCTGTGGACCTATTTGGGCGGTATTCAAATTGGAGTGGGTCTAGGGTGTCAGGTAGGGTGGAGGTGATATGGTCCTTGACTAGTCTCTCAAAGCACTTCATGATGACGGAAGTGAGTGCTACGGGGCGGTAGTTGTTTAGCTCAGTTACCTTAGCTTTCTTGGGAACAGGAACAATGGTGGCCCTCTTGAAGCATATGGGAACAACAGACTGGGATAGGGATTGATTGAATATGTCCGTAAACACACCAGCCAGCTGGTCTGTGCATTTTCTGAGGGCGCGGCTGGGGATGCCGTCTGGGCCTGCAGCCTTGCGAGGGTTGACACGTTTAAATGTTTTCCTCACGTCGGCTGCAGTGAAGGAGAGTCTGCATGTTTTAGTTGCGGGCAGTGTCAGTAGCACTGTATTGTCCTCAAAGCGGCAAAAAAAGTGATTTAGTCTGCCTGGGAGCAAGACATCCTGGTCCGTGACGGTGCTGGTTCTCTTTTTGTAATCCGTGATTGACTGTAGACCCTGCCACATACCTCTTGTGTCTGAACCGTTGAATTGAGATTCTACTTTGTCTTTATACTGACGCTTAGCTTGTTTGATTGCCTTGCGGAGGGAATAGTTACACTGTTTGTATTCGGTCATGTTTCCAGTCACCTTGCCCTGATTAAAAGCAGTGGTTGCGCTTTCAGTTTCACACGAATGCTGCCATCAATCCACGGTTTCTGGTTTGGGAATGTTTTAATTGTTGCTATGGGAACGACATCTTCAACGCACGTTCTAATGAACTCGCACACCGAATCAGCGTATTCGTCAATGTTATCGTCTGACGCAATACGGAACATATCCCAGTCTATGTGATGGAAGCAGTCTTGGAGTGTGGAATCAGCTTGGTCAGACCAGCGTTGAACAGACCTCAGCGCGGGACCTTCTTGTTTTAGTTTCTGTCTGTAGGCAGGGATCAACAAAATGGAGTCGTGGTCAGCTTTTCCGAAAGGAGGGCGGGGCAGGGCCTTATATGTGTCGCGGAAGTTGGAATAGCAATGATCCAAGGTTTTTCCCGCCCTGGTTGCGCAATCGATATGCTGATAAAATTTAGGGAGTCTTGTTTTCAGATTAGCCTTGTTAAAATCCCCAGCTACAATGAATGCAGCCTCCGGATATATGGATTCCAGTTTGCAAAGAGTCAAATAAAATTCGTTCAGAGCCATCGATGTGTCTGCTTGGGGGGGAATATATACGGCTGTGATTATAATCGAAGAGAATTCCCTTGGTAGATAATGCAGTCTACATTTGATTGTGAGGAATTCTAAATCAGGAGAACAGAAGAACTTGAGTTCCTGTATGTTGTTTTGGCCACACCACATCACGTTAACCATAAAGCATATGCCCCCGTCCCTCTTCTTACCAGAAAGATGTTTGTTTCTGTCAGCGCGTATTGAGCAGGGCTAGAGGCTCTACAGTTAAATAAGGAAATAATTACTAACCAAGACAGCAATGGACAAGGCATATTGACATTAGGGACATTAGGCATGCGTAGCCGAGTGATCATAGGGGTCCAGTGAGTGGCTCAGGCCGTAGACTGAAAAGGTTCAGAGCTTGCAGTAGAAATCCGGAGATATGGAGAAAAATAAGTCTGATTTTCTCTGGTTTGAGTTGCACTTTGCAGATTGGCAAGAGTTGTCCGGGCTAATGGTAGCTGATGACCACTATGCGGTGGCTAGCTGGGTACTAGTTAGTAGCTAGTTTGCTGGCTAGCTTCTGTTGGGGTTCCGGTTCAGAAGTAAAGAAATAGCAGATCCACACCACATTGGGAGAGGTGGATTGCAGGAGAGTATGTTGAAGTTGAGGTTAAGAAAAATATATATTTTAAATATATGCAAAGAAAAAAGATATAAAAAGATGTATACATGGGACACGACAAGACAAGGACAAAAAGACGTCTGACTGCTACACCGTCTTAGAGATTTGCCGAAAGGAGGGCGAGGGAGAGCTTTGTATGCGTTGTGGAAGTTAGAGTAGCAATCATCCAGAACGCTGCCAGCCCGGGTCGGGCATTCGATATGCTGATAAAATTATATCCAACAGTTCTTCCCCGCTGTATGTAATAAGACTTTAGATTTCCTGTGGTAACAATGTAAGTATTAATACATTTAAAAAAAATACTGCATAGTTTCCTAAGAACGCAAAGCGAGGAGACCATCTTTGTCGGCGCCATCTTCCTAACGGGAACCATGTCTGCAAAGCCCGTTAGGTACCAGCATAAGGTAAGTCTGAATAGCAATTACTGAGAAGTGCGAAGGTGTGCGTAGGAAAGGCGTACATTACAAGTCTGAATTGTAGGGTTCATGTAGCCAGTGTGTTTCTTCTTTAGCCAACAAAATTGTACATCATTGATTGATTGATTGATTCATGTGTTCATTCATTGATCCATTAATCCATTAATCCATTCATCCATTCATCCATCTATCCATCCATCCATTCATTCACTCTCCCTCTCTCTTCCTCAGGTGGCCCTTGACTGTCCTCTGGATACCTGCTTCACCTATATCTACCAGTATGAGCCTTACCTCAAGGATCCTGTAGTCTTCCCTAGGATCACGGTGAGTTGAGCCTTACCTCAAGGACCCTGTGGTCTTCCCTAGCATCACGGTGAGTTGAGCCTTACCTCAAGGACCCTGTGGTCTTCCCTAGGATCACGGTGAGTTGAGCCTTACCTCAAGGATCCTGTGGTCTTCCCTAGGATCACGGTGAGTTGAGCCTTACCTCAAGGACCCTGTGGTCTTCCCTAGCATCACGGTGAGTTGAGCCTTACCTCAAGGACCCTGTGGTCTTCCCTAGGATCACGGTGAGTTGAGCCTTACCTCAAGGATCCTGTGGTCTTCCCTAGGATCACGGTGAGTTGAGCCTTACCTCCAGGACCCTGTGGTCTTCCCTAGGATCACGGTGAGTTGAGCCTTACCTCCAGGACCCTGTGGTCTTCCCTAGGATCACGGTGAGTTGAGCCTTACCTCAAGGACCATGTGGTCTTCCCTAGGATCACGGTGAGTTGAGCCTTACCTCAAGGATCCTGTGGTCTTCCCTAGGATCACGGTGAGTTGAGCCTTACCTCAAGGATCCTGTGGTCTTCCCTAGGATCACGGTGAGTTGAGCCTTACCTCAAGGATCCTGTGGTCTTCCCTAGGATCACGGTGAGTTGAGCCTTACCTCAAGGACCCTGTGGTCTTCCCTAGGATCACGGTGAGTTGAGCCTTACCTCAAGGACCCTGTGGTCTTCCCTAAGATCACGGTGAGTTGAGCCTTACCTCAAGGATCCTGTGGTCTTCCCTAGGATCACGGTGAGTTGAGCCTTACCTCAAGGATCCTGTGGTCTTCCCTAGGATCACGGTGAGTTGAGCCTTACCTCCAGGACCCTGTGGTCTTCCCTAGGATCACGGGGAGTTGAGCCTTACCTCAAGGACCCCGTGGTCTTTCCTAGGATCACGGTGAGTTGAGCCTTACCTCAAGGATCCCGTGGTCTTCCCTAGGATCACGGTGAGTTGAGCCTTACCTCAAGGATCCTGTGGTCTTCCCTAGGATCACGGTGAGTTGAGCCTTACCTCAAGGATCCTGTGGTCTTCCCTAGGATCACGGTGAGTTGTAGAAAATAAAATGAGTAAAACACACATAGATCTTCATTCCATTGTCCGTTATGGCATATTATCCACATTTGTTCCTGTTCCATGCTGCATGACAGTGTAATTGCCATTGCGTTCGTCTTGATGTCGAACGACACGTGTCTTGTTATTTGATTGCTCTAGATGCTGGTGTATTTGTTCTATGCGTTGCCTCTACTGGCTGCATTCATATATGGGCTGAGGAACCCTGGATGTACCTGGATGCTGGACTGGGCCATCTTCTTTGCAGGGGCCATAGCCCAGGTAATAATATTGGTCGCTTCAATTTGCAGATCACACACAGTGTGATGTACCAGGGATTTGACAAAGCAGCTGTGATACAAATTAGATTTTTTATTATTTTTTACACCATTGTTGTTTCTATTCTGTCCCTATTATTCGTCTTCCATTAACGTCCCCTCACACCCACCCGTCTCCTCCCCTTCCCCAGACCCAGTGGTGCCATATCGGGGGATCACTCCACTCCCGAACCCCCTTCACATACCGGGTCCCAACAGACAAATGGTCGACAGTTATGATTCTAAACGGGCTGTATGTAGCTCTACCGATCCTCCTAGCCATCCGATGCCGCCTCAGCCCCACTTTCTTCATGCCTACTGTACCTGAGGGACAGACCAGCCAGGAGAAGAAGGACAACTAAACCCATAACACTACAATTCCCACTGAGCATGGACTCTGTGAGCGAATGGTCTAGAATGCTACTGTAAGATCAAGAACTACTGTACCCACGATCCTAAAGAACCCAAACGTTTTGGTGCGGCTGGCATACTATGCTTCTGGAAATGTGACCCTCCAGATTTACAAAACAATGTTATATTAATCTAGAACACATCAAGCAAATTAACTTCAATTTCATACATTATCCGCTCCCTCTGTTGGTTGGAGCCTTTTGGAATAAAGTTCAGGCCCATGTCTACAACAGCGGAATACAGGACAGTGCATTAAACAGCCAAAACCAAGCCCTGCTACAAGCCATCTATTCTGCAGTAGCACTCCCTATATGGACTATTGGATCGAGATAAAGCCTGTTTGTGGACATGGCTTTATCTATGTAGCTAGTGAGTCAGTGAGACAGTCTCAGGTGGTATAGTATAGTAGGGCCTAAAAGGCCTATAAACCTGGACTCTGATCACTGACACTGATACAGCAGGACAGCATTGCCTCATAGAGTTATCACAGAGGAACTGTGAAACTATGGACCATGTTGAGGACTCTTTTCTTTTTTTTTGCTGAACAACTGTGTTGTAGTGCTGCTGATAAGACCAGATAACAAGGCATGTTTCACAAGATGTGGTTGGGATTGGAGAGACCACTATAGGAAGTCATGGGTTGAGGGGACAAATGTTTAGTTAGTATTTATGAAACAAATGATGGCTATTTTTGGAGGGGTTGGGCCAGAATTACTTCAATAAATGTTTGTTACGTGAATATATTAAAATATGTGAACAACTACACTATTCTGTTTCTTTGAGTAGTTGTACTCTGGTCCTGGGTTGGTGTGTATCCTGATGTGTCGATATCTCTATTCTTGTGAAATAGTCTGTTTACCTTCTTCATGCAAGTCTGCCTGACTATTGAGGCAACAGGGCAGAGATTCATCAGATACTGAAAGTGGTGGGGTGCTCAGTCTTTCACTGGAACATTGTTTTTATCACAATAGCTGCCCAAACTGCTGGGGCAGATTTTTCCACCACCTAACGGATAAGCTTTGAACTGGGGGAAATCCTAGGTCTGTGGTTTGAGGCAACTTCTGTCTGGAGTGTTTTTTCCTCACAATCATTGGTCTATTCCAGGTCAAAACTGTCACTGAGTTGTATGTGTTGCTCGAAGACCTCTGAGCTTCCGTCTCTGGTTGATGATGTCATTGGATCCTGTCTATAGTCAGTGACAGTGCACATGTGGCCTAGTAAACTTTGCCCTGCCTGGCAGGTGGCCTCTGCTGTCATGAGTTGATAAGAAGTGAACTCCAGCTAGACAGTATTGTCATACAAATTCAAACTGTTGACAACATACAGAGTGGCAAAAAAGTATTTAGTCAGCCACCAATTGTGCAAGTTCTCCCACTTAAAAAGATGAGAGAGGCCTGTAATTTTCATCATAGGTACACTTCAACCATGACAGACAAAAATAGAAAAAAAATCCAGAAAATCACATTGTAGGATTTTTAATTAATTTATTTGCAAATTATGGTGGAAAATAAGTATTTGGTAAATAACAAAAGTTGATCTCAATACTTTGTTATATACCCTTTGTTGGCAATGACAGAGGTCAAACGTTTTCACAAGGTTTTCACACACTGTTCCTGGTATTTTGGCCCATTCCTACATGCAGATCTCCTCTAGAGCAGTGATGTTTTGGGGCTGTTGCTGGGAAACACGGACTTTCAACTCCCTCCAAAGATTTTCTATGGGGTTGAAATCTGGAGACTGGCTAGGCCACTCCAGTACCTTGAAATGCTTCTTACGAAGCCACTCCTTCATTGCCCGGGCGGTGTGTTTGGGATCCTTGTCATGCTGAAAGACCCAGCCATGTTTCATCTTCAATGCCCTTGCTGATGTAAGGAGGTTTTCACTCAAAATCTCACGATACATGGCCCCATTCATTCTTTCCTTTACACGGATCAGTCGTCCTGGTCCCTTTGCAGAAAAACAGCCCCAAAGCATGTTTCCACCCCCATGCTTCACAGTAGGTATGGCGTTCTTTGGATGCAACTCAGCATTCTTTGTCCTCAAAACACGACAAGTTGAGTTTTTACCAAAAAGTTATATTTTGGTTTCATCTGACCATATGACATTCTCCCAATCTTCTTCTGGATTATCCAAATGCTCTCTAGAAAACTTCAGACGGGCCTGGACATGTACTGGCTTAAGCAGGGGGACACGTCTGGCACTGCAGGATTTGAGTCCCTGGCGGCGTAGTGTGTTACTGATGGTAGGCTTTGTTACTTTGGTCCCAACTCTCTGCAGGTCATTCACGAGGTCCCCCCGTGTGGTTCTGGGATTTTTGTTCACCGTTCTTGTGATCATTTTAACCCCACGGGGTGAGATCTTGCATGGAGCCCCAGATCGAGGGAGATTATCAGTGGTCTTGTATGTCTTCCATTTCGTAATAATTGCTCCCACAGTTGATTTCTTCAAACCAAGCTGCTTACCTACTGCAGATTCAGTCTCCCCAGCCTGGTGCAGGTCTACAATTTTGTTTCTGGTGTCCTTTGACAGCTCTTTGGTCTTGGCCATAGTGGAGTTTGGAGTGTGACTGTTTGAGGTTGTGGACAGGTGTCGTTTATACTGATAACAGGTTCAAACAGGTGCCATTAATACAGGTAACGAGTGGAGGACAGAGGAGTTTCTTAAAGAAGAAGTTACAGGTCTGCGAGAGCCAGAAATCTTGCTTGTTTGTAGGTGACCAAATACTTATTTTTCACCATAATTTGCAAATAAATTCATTAAAAATCCTACAATGTGATTTTCAGGATTTTTTTCTCATTTTGTCTGTCATAGTTGAAGTGTACCTATGATGAAAATTATAGGCCTCTCTCATCTTTTTAAGTGGGAGAACTTGCACAATTGGTGGCTGACTAAATACTTTTTTGCCCCACTGTACATGATTTCAGACTTTGTTTTGAACTAAGTTTGACGTCTGGAAAGTAAAAGCCCAGCATGCTCTCTCTTCCCACATGTTCAGCTCTGGTTTTAATGTCTATGGCTCAGTTGGTAGAGCATGGCGCTTGTAACGCCAGGGTAGTGGGTTCGATCCCCGGGACCACCCATACGTAGAATGTATGCACACATGACTGTAAGTCGCTTTGGATAAAAGCGTCTGCTAAATGGCATATATTATTATTATATATTATTATATATTACTGTACGTCAATCACTGTCACCTGATTTCAATAGAGTCAAGCAACTTTTCCAACCGGCGTTTAAATAAATTTTGCCTTCCTTTTACTCTCAAAACCTCTCTCTGCTCCACAGTTTTTATCCCAGTGAATCACAGTGACAGAGAGGGGGGTCAGGTCTCAGAGCCAACTGAGCCAGGAGGCGACAACCCAAAGTGAGATTAAACTAGCAGTGGTCGTCTAGCAGTGGTGGTATTGGACCAATGGACCAATTCCTTTAGATTAACTTTATTTTATTGGGTTGATTCTTTTAGATGTATTTTCCTCTATAGGGTCCATTCTTACATGTATTTTCCTCTATAGGGTCCATTCTTACATGTATTTTCCTCTATAGGGTCCATTCTTACATGTATTTTCCTCTATAGGGTCCATTCAAAACAGAGACCAAAGAGAGGAGAAAATGTCCTGTTTGTTCCAGACAGAATGAAAACTAGTGGCCAGAATGGACTTTCTCTGGGCGGAGATTGAAGTGAGGTGAACAACAGAGCTGGTAAATTAGTAGAAGATGTTAAAATGCTTTGTTTTGTTTCTGGATGCTAGTTTAGGAAGCATGGGTTAGCTACAAGCTGCTGTCAGTCTTCCGTGTCTGAGGTACAGCGATGTGGTAAAAACGTACAAAGAAATAGAAATACTAGAGCTAGAGCCCAGCTTCAATCACAAAACTGATTTTTTTATATATTTTTTTAGCTTTATTAAGAATGGAACACAACAGCTGGACAGGACATCATAACAACACCAAAAAAGGGGTGACGACCAATCAAGGACCAGATTCATGGCATCCTACCCATCACATATTGGAGCCGTGCAAAGACTGGGTCTATTGGCGATCGAGTAGATATCTTGGGAATGTTTTGTCTCAGTCCGTAGTACTTCAATCTATCCTATTTTATTCCATTTAGATCGATGGGGCTGTTTTAGAATATTAGTTGAGATGCCGATGGGAAACACATGACTGGACACGGGTCAGGTATCAATCAGGTGTCAGTCAATAACAAACAAAACAAAAACCACAGTATTTACAGTACAGTACAGGCAATCAAAGGGTTAACTTGTTTTTTGGTTAACACATTTTGATTGTAAGAGAATGGTACATTAAAGAAAACAGGTATTACATTGCCTTGTTGGATTATGTAAACAAAAAAAATCAACATATATTAACTAGTCCATAATAAATAGTGACGTGACATGAAAAGTTAGCAAATATTAAAAAATGGCACATAAGTTGAATAATAAAACAGCCCTACTATTCAGGAGCCCTAAGGGAACATAACAAGTACAGGATACAGACAAAAGCTCTGGGTTAATTGGGACTGAAAGCTAACTAGCTAACTTATTAATTAAATCTGTGCTTTATAAACAGAACACAAACATTAGGATGTTCTGAGATGTAGAACATGCTTCAAACTTATAAAAACACATTCGCATAAGATACACACTTTCTCTCACACACATACACACGCATGAACAGACACACACACACACACACACACACACACACACACACACACACACACACACACACACACACACACACACACACACACACACACACACACACACACACACACACACACACACACACACACACACACACACACACACACACACACACACACACACAGTATTTATCACATCACTGTATTTATGTTTCGACAGTGAGAATAGGTTATTCATAGACATGCCAAGGATTTGCTGTTTCTAAGTTACAGTATTAGCGACCGTGTTAGCGAGAGAGAGAGAGAGACTACTACTGTTGTAAGTAATGGACATGGGTTAAACAGAATCAACAAAAAAAAGGACCAATCCAAACATGAAATATGGGTGCGTAACACAGAACCTTCTTTGCACTGATGTCAATCGGTCATTTGCATGAAAGTTAAAGTTGTACACACATACAGTATCTGAAGTGAGATTTCAATCCAAAGAGAGAGACTGAAATAGGTCAGGAAAAGAGAACGTTCAGATGTCAACTACTGTCCATTTCGAGGGGTTGATCCCCTCAGCCCCAGGATAGGTCAGCGGTCAGGCGCAGAGCATTGTGGGAGGTGTAGTATTTGGTTCAGTATTGGCTGTGTGTGTCCTCTCCCCTCTCCATGTGTGCCTCTCCTCCGTATCTCCTGTGGTTCCTACGCTCCCGGCGCTGGCTGTGGCGGTGGTTTCGGCGGTACCGGTGGGATCGCCGAGCTGAGGGAGGGGAACACAGGTAGTTACACCTCAAAATTGGTGCAGTAACAACATCTACCATTCTCTGTTTAATTGGTGCAGTGACAACATTTACAATTCAGTTTCTTATTCAGCCCATACTAGAATGAATACACAAATGTTTATACAGAAAAGCCTACCTGGGTGAATAAAGGTTTGTTATCCCAAGAAAGGTTGCATAAGACAACACGTTTAAAAAATAAAATCTGCTGTTTGTCACTCACACTTTGTGCAGATGATCTTGGGCCGGTCCCAGGTGCCATCGGCCCGGCAACGCGCGGTGGGGATGTGGCGCTGGTAGAAACCTTCGGCACACTGATAACGCACCACCGCATGGATGTCATAATGGGACCGCCGACGGCCAATCAGATGGGCATTCTCCACAGCGGGCGGGGTTCCACACAGCACTGTCAGACGGGACAAGATGAACAATTAAGTCAATTCAGTCAGTGTTGAGCAACATCGAAGAAGATACAGTGTGTACTGTATCTAGGGTGTCTGGCTTGCAATTTCTTTTTTTCTCCCTAGGTGAAACACTTGCTACTGAATCCTATACGCGAGGACAGGTGCTTTGCAGATGGCGCAGTGCTCTGTGAATCAATAGAGAGCCAAGGCAGCTCCGATAATCTTTCTCCCTCCCTCTTCCCTCCCTCCCTCTTCAAGGAGCTAGGCTTCAGGCTATCCCATAAATCCTTGCTCTGGGTCTCATTCCAGTGTCACAGTTACATCAGGGCACCTGACACAGAAATTAATGGTGGGATTTCAGAGAATAGATCTGAGGGCAAGACAGTCACTGGCAATTTAATGCCAGCTTTAAACAAGATGGCAAATGTTAGCTTTGCAGTCCAAGTGAGACAAAGGTTTCTGTTTAGATCAACTGGAAGTTTGAAATATTACACACTGGCCCATGAGGATTATTCAGCCAAACCTGTAACTCATTTAGTAGAGCCATACACCAAACCTGTAACTCATTTAGTAGAGCCATACACCAAACCTGTAACTCATTTAGTAGAGCCATACACCAAACCTGTAACTCATTTAGTAGAGCCATACACCAAACCTGTAACTCATTTAGTAGAGCCATACACCAAACCTGTAACTCATTTAGTAGAGCCATACACCAAACCTGTAACTCATTTAGTAGAGCCATACACCAAACCTGTAACTCATTTAGTAGAGCCATACACCAAACCTGTAACTCATTTAGTAGAGCCATACACCAAACCTGTAACTCATTTAGTAGAGCCATACACCAAACCTGTAACTCATTTAGTAGAGCCATACACCAAATCTGTAACTCATTTAGTAGAGCCATACACCAAACCTGTAACTCATTTAGTAGAGCCATACACCAAACCTGTAACTCATTTAGTAGAACCATACACCAAATCTGTAACTCATTTAGTAGAGCCATACACCAAACCTGTAACTCATTTAGTAGAGCCATACACCAAACCTGTAATTCATTTAGTAGAGCCATACACCAAACCTGTAACTCGTTTGGTAGAGCCATACACCAAATCTGTAACTCATTTAGTAGAACCATACACCAAACCTGTAACTCATTTAGTAGAGCCATACACCAAACCTGTAACTCATTTAGTAGAGCCATACACCAAACCTGTAACTCATTTAGTAGAGCCATACACCAAACCTGTAACTCGTTTGGTAGAGCCATACACCAAATCTGTAATTCATGGATAAAAAGGCCACAGGTGAGTACTGCTGTGTTTGGAGAACAATGTAAGCAAACTTTGCAGGTGGAGGTAAAGGTGGAGGTGGAGGTAGAGGTACTGTAGAGGTAGAGGTGGAGGTACAGGTACTGCAGAGGTAGAGGTGGAGGTACTTTAAAGGTAGAGTTTTGAAAAATATTTTTTACCTTTATTTTACTAGGCAAGTCAGTAAAGAAAAATTCTTATTTTCAATGACGGCCTAGGAACAGTGGGTTAACTGCCTATTTAGGGGCAGAATGACAGATTTTGTACCTTGTCAGCTCGGGGATTTGAACTTGCAACCTTTCGGTTACTACTACTACTAGTACTGTAGAGGTAGAGGTGAAGGTGGAGGTACCGTAGAGGTATAGGTACTATAGAGGTAGAGGTGGAGAAGCAGGTACTGATGAGGTAGAGGTGGAGGTGGAGGTAGTGGTACTGTAGAGGTACTGTAGAGGTAGAAGTGGAGGTACTGTCATGGTAGAGTTGGAGGTAGAGGTACTGTTGAGGTAAAGGTGGTGGTACTATAGAGGTAGAGGTGGAGGTACCGTAGAGGTAGAGGTGGAGGTACTGTAGTGGTAGAGGTGGAGGTAGAGGTACTGTTGAGGTAGGGGTGGAGGTACTGTAGAGGTACTGTAGAGGTAGAGGTGGAGGTGGAGGTACTGTAGAGGTAGAGGTACTGTAGAGGTAGAGGTGGAGGTACTGTAGAGGTACTGTAGAGGTAGAGGGGGAGGTGGAGATACTGTAGAGGTAGAGGTACTGTAGAGGTAGAGGTGGAGGTACTGTAGAGGTGGAGGTGGAGGTACTGTAGAGGTAGAGGTACTGTAGAGGTAGAGGTAGAGGTGGAGGTACTGTAGAGGTAGAGGTGGAGGAACTGTAAAGGTAGAGGTAGCGGTGGAGGTACTGTTTAGGTAGAGGTGGAGGTACAGTAAAGGTAGAGGTGGCGGTGGAGGTACTGTAGAGGTAGAGGTGGAGGAACTGTAAGGTATAGGTAGAGGTGGAGGTAATGTAGAGGTGAAGTTGGAGGTACTGTAGAGGTAGAGGTACTGTAGAGGTAGAGGTGGTGGTAATGTAGAGGTGAAGTTGAAGGTACTGTAGAGGTAGAGGTGGAGGTACTGTAGAGGTAGAGGTGGAGGTACTGTAGAGGTAGAGGTGGAGGAACTGTAGAGGTGGAGGTGGAGGTAATGTAGAGGTGGAGTTGGAGGTACTGTAGAGGTAGAGATGGAGGTACTGTAGAGGTAGAGGTGGAGGTAATGTAGAGGTGAAGTTGGAGGTACTGTAGAGGTAGAGGTTGAGGTACTATAAAGGTAGAGGTGGAGGTGGAGGTACTATAGCGGTAGAGGTACTGTGGAGGTACTGTAGAGGTAGAGGTACTGTGGAGGTACTGTAGAGGTAGAGGTACTGTGGAGGTAGATGTACTGTAAAGGTAGAGGTGGACATGGAGGTACTGTAGAGGTGGAGGTAGAGGTACTGTAGAGGTAGAGGTGGAGGTACTATAGAAGTAGAGGTACTGTAAAGGTAGAGGTGGACGTGGAGGTACTGTAGAGGTGGAGGTGGAGGAACTGTAGAGGTGGAGGAAGAGATACTGTAGAGGTAGAGGTGGAGGTAGAGGTACTGTGGAAATGGAGGTAGAGGTTCTGTAGAGGTGGAGGTAGAGGTACTGTAGATGTAGATGTGGAGGAACTGTAGAGGTAGAGGTGGAGGTACTATAGAAGTAGAGGTACTGTGGAGGTAGAGGTAGAGGTGGAGGTACTATAGAAGTAGAGGTACTGTGGAGGTAGAGGTGGAGGTGGAGGTACTGTAGAGGTAGAGGTACTGTGGAGGTACTGTAGAGATAGAGATACTGTAGAGGTAGATGTACTGTAAAGGTAGAGGTGGAGGTGGAGGAACTGTAGAGGTGGAGGAAGAGATACTGTAGAGGTAGAGGTGGAGGTAGAGGTACTGTGGAAATGGAGGTAGAGGTACTGTAGAGGTAGAGGTGGAGGTAGAGGTGGAGGTACTGTAGAGGTAGAGATACTGTAGATGTAGAGGTACTGTAGGCGTAGAGGTGGAGCTGGAGGTACTGTAAAGGTAGAGATGGAGGTGGAGGTTGAGGAACTGTAGAGGTGCTGTAGAGGTAGAGGTTGAGGAACTGTAGAGGTGGAGGTACTGTAAAGGTAGAGGAGGAGGAACTGTACAGGTGGAGGTAGATGTACTGTATAGGTATTGTAGAGGTAGAGTTGGAGGTTCTGTAGAGGTGGAGGTAGAGGTACTGTAGAGGTGGAGGTACTGTAGAGGTGGAGGTAGAGGTACTGTAGAGGTAGAGGTACTGTAGAGGTACTGTGGAGGTACTGTAGAGGTGGAGGTGGAGGTACTGTAGAGGTGGAGGTAGAGGTACTGTAGAGGTGGAGGTACTGTAGAGGTGGAGGTGGAGGTACTGTAGAGGTAGGTACTGTAGAGGTACTGTGGAGGTACTGTAGAGGTAGAGTTAGAGTACTGTAGAGGTGGAGGTAGAGGTACTGTGTAGGTAGAGGTGGAGGTGGAGTTACTATAGAGGTAGAGGTACTGTGGAGGTACTGTAGAGATAGAGTTAGAGGTACTGTAGAGGTACTGTGGAGGTACTGTAGAGGTACTGTGGAGGTACTGTAGAGGTACTGTGGAGGTACTGTAGAGGTAGAGTTAGAGGCACTGTAGAGGTACTGTAGAGGTGGAGGTAGAGGTACTGTGTAGGTAGAGGTGGAGGTGGAGTTACTATAGAGGTAGAGGTACTGTGGAGGTACTGTAGAGATTGAGGTACTGTAGAGGTAGATGTACTGTAAAGGTAGAGGTGGAGGTGGAGGTACTGTAGAGGTGGAGGTGGGGGTACTGTAGAGGTAGAGGTTGAGGAACTGTAGAGGTGGAGGTACTGTAGATGTAGAAGTAGAGGTGGAGGTACTGTAGAGGTAGAGGTGAAGGAACTGAAGAGGTGGAGGAAGAGGTCCTGAGGAGGTAGAGGTGGAGGTAGAGGTACTGTAGAGGAACTGTGGAGGTGGAGGAAGAGGTCCTGAGGAGGTAGAGGTGGAGGTAGAGGTATTGTAGAGGAACTGTGGAGGTGGAGGTAGAGGTAGAGGTTCTGTAGAGGTGGAGGTAGAGATAGAGCTGGAGGTACTGTAGAGGTAGAGATACTGTAGAGGTAGAGGTACTGTAGACGTAGAGGTACTGTAGAGGTACTGCAGATGTGGAGGTAGAGGTACTGTAGAGGTAGAGTTAGAGGTACTGTAGAGGTACTGTAGAGGTGGAGGTAGAGGTACTGTAGAGGTAGAGGTGGTAGAGGTAGCGGTAGAGGTACTGTAGAGGTGGAGGAAGACCAAGAACAAGGAGAGTAATCTCTGATGAAATTCGAGCGACAATGGTGGACCATATTAAATCTTTTTTTGGGGCTGCAATCTGAGTTGCAGTTAACTCTAATGAATTTATCCTCTGCAGCATAGGTAACTCTGGGTTGAAGCTACAATCATCAAGCGCTGAAACTGGCTCTCATAAGGGCCGCTACTGGAAAGACCCAGATTTACCTACAGTATGTCAGAGGGAGGTGACCAACCATATGCCACATCCTTAAGAAACAAATCTCTGGATGAAGCAAATGTAAAGAGTCCCATTTGAAAGGAATTCCCAAAGAGTGAAGGAAAAACGCTATGAATATGTGTAAGTAAGCAATGTAGTAGTATTACACTCTTCAAACACTAGAGACTCATTGATGTTGCCAGTGAACTTTACTATACAGCAATTACAGTATTTACTGTCATTTCAGAGAATCATGGAGTTGGATGCAAGTCCCATCCCCCAGGAACTCATACTCATAGATGAGGCTGGATTCAATTTAGCAAAGACGAGGAGCAGAGGAAGGAACATCATTGGTCAACGCGCCATCACTGAGGTACTGTACCTGGCCAGAGTGGGAGAAATGTCACCATATACGCAGCTATGAGCCACAATAGGGACCTCCAGCTCCATGCCACCCTTGGACCATACAACACTGCCCACTGGGGAAACTGGCTAACTGTTTTGTATTTTGACTACCTGAGATGTAGTTTCAGCAAACGTGTGTTAACAATTGGGAAAAACTGTAAATGTAATACAGACTTCTGTTTGTTGTGTCAGCAATGTTGAAGCTTTATTCTCTTTTCACACTTCATAGAGGAAAATATGAGAGTGCATTGTGCCTATTGAGGTTTGACAGCCTGCATATTGATCGGGTTGTATATCTAGAGGAATATCAGTGCTTTTGAAATAGCACTCTGTCTGTCTGTCTGTCTGTCTGTCTGTCTGTCTGTCTGTCTGTCTGTCTGTCTGTCTGTCTGTCTGTCTGTCTGTCTGTCTGTCTGTCTGTCTGTCTGTCTGTCTGTCTGTCTGTCTGTCTGTCTGTCTGTCTGTCTGTCTGTCTGTCTGTCTGTCTGTCTGTCTGTCTGTCTGTCTGTCTGTCTGTCTGTCTGTCTGTCTGTCTGTCTGTCTGTCTCTGTCTGACTAGTGTATCCCACTAGTCAATAATAAATAACCTGTTGAACTAAACACGGTGATTGACATGTTTCATCAAAAGGCAATATTTCTTTTGGCAACTTGAGTTGATAAAACTGTCATTATGCTCTTACACTCTGATGTCAAGTGTGCGTGTTTCCTCGCCAGACATTCTATTGACAGAACAGAGCAATCCCCAGAGGATACAAGGCTTCGTAGAGTAAATTGGAAAGTCATATGAAACAGTATTTCCAAAATCCTTATTTGCCATGATGACTTTGTTCCTCCAAATGAACATGACATCCTGTTTCTAGCCACAGCCCAGTTTGAAGGACGCTATTGTAAATGCATTCTTATTGTTTTACCTGTACCATGGCTATGTTAAGTCCTGTGATCCTACCTGCTCCTTTCTGAAGACACCATGGCTATGTTAAGTCCTGTGATCCTACCTGCTCCTTTCTGAAGACACCATGGCTATGTTAAGTCCTGTGATCCTACCTGCTCCTTTCTGAAGACACCATGGCTATGTTAAGTCCTGTGATCCTACCTGCTCCTTTCTGAAGACACCATGGCTATGTTAAGTCCTGTGATCCTACCTGCTCCTTTCTGAAGACACCATGGCTATGTTAAGTCCTGTGATCCTACCTGCTCCTTTCTGAAGACACCATGGCTATGTTAAGTCCTGTGATCCTACCTGCTCCTTTCTGAAGACACCATGGCTATGTTAAGTCCTGTGATCATACCTGCTCCTTTCTGAAGACACCATGGCAATGTTAAGTCCTGTGATCCTACCTGCTCCTTTCTGAAGACACCATGGCTATGTTAAGTCCTGTGATCCTACCTGCTCCTTTCTGAAGACACCATGGCTATGTCAAGTCCTGTGATCCTACCTGCTCCTTTCTGAAGACATGGAGCTGGTTGCACCATGGCTTTGTTAAAACTTCTTAGGGCTGCAATCCCGTTAACGGGATCGATATGACAACAGCCAGTGAAAGTGCAGAGCGCCAAATTCAAACAACAGAAATCTCATAATTTAAATTCCTCAAACATACATGTATCTTATTTTGTAATCTTGTTGTTAATCCCACCAAAGTGTCCGATTTCAAATAGGCTTTACAGCGAAAGAACCACAAACGATTATGTTAGGTCAGAGCCAAGTCACAGAAAAACACAGCCATTTTTCCAGCCAAAGAGAGGAGTCACATAAAGCACAAATAGAGATAAAATGAATCACTAACCTTTGATTATCTTCATCAGATGACACTCATAGGACTTCAGGTTACACAATACATGTATGTTTTGTTCAATAAAGTGCATATCTATATTTTTTTAAATCTCAGTATACATTGGCGCGCTACGTTCACTAGTTCCAAAAACATCCGGTGATATTGCAGAGCCACATAATTTTACAGAAGTACTCATTATAAATGTCGATGAAAATACAATTGTTAGACATGGAAATATAGATACACTTCTCCTTAATGCAACCGCTGTGTCAGATTTTTTTTAAACGTACGGAAAAAGCAAACCATGCAATAATCTGAGTACAGCTTTCAGACAACAAAGCAGCCCAAAAGATATCCTCCATATTGGGTAGTCAACAGAAGTCATAAATAGCATTATACATATTCACTTACCTTTCATGATCTTCATCAGAATGCACTCCCAGGATTCCCAGTTCCACATTAAATGTTTGATTTAGTTCGATAATGTCCATCATTTATGTCCAAAGAGCTACTTTTGTTAGCACGTTTGGTTAACAAATCCAAAGTCATGAAGTGGGTTCCCTAGTTGCAGACGAAATGATGTATGGAATCAATCTTTAGGATGTTTTTAACATAAAACATCAATAATGTTCCAACCGGAGAATTCCATTGTCTTCAGAAGAGCGATGGAACAGAGCTCCCTCTCATGTGAACGCGCATGGTCAGAGCATGGTCAGCTCATGGCAGACCTGACTCATTCCCTTCTCATTCAGTGCCACTTCACAGTAGAATCCTCAAACAAGTTTCCAAAGACGGTTGACATCTAGTGGAAGCCTTAGGAAGTGCAACATCACCAATATCCCACTGTGTATTCAATAGGGGCTGGGTTGAAAATCGACCAACCTCAGATTTCCCACTTCCTGTTTGGATTTCTTCTCAGGTTGCCTGCCATATGAGTTCTGTTATACTCGCAAACATCATTCAAACAGTTTTATAAACTTCAGAGTGTTTTCTATCCAATACTACTAATAATATGCATATATTAGTAACCGGGACTGAGGAGCAGGCCGTTTACTCTGGGCACCTCTGGGCACCTTTCATCCAAGCTATTCAATACTGCCCCTGCAGCCATAAGAAGTTATTAAGTCCTGTGATCCTACCTGTGCCTTTTTTGCAGATGTAGGGCAGGTTATAGTTGCAGGGCACGTCATTCCACTTGCCCTCCTCATGAGCGATGGTCACCACACAGTCCTCTCCGCCCGCAAAGAAGTTATCAGGCTGGCTCTCCCTCCAGTTTTCATACACCTACACAATACCACACACTTACAGTATGTCACATTATATTAATCTTGGCTTTAAATCTATTATAAAGTAATACTCAGCAGTTTATACATGGGATCCTATGTTTGCTCCTCTGTAGCTCAGTTGGTAGAGCATGGCCCTTGCTACGCCAATACAGTGGGTTCAATTCCTGGGAGCACCCATACTTAAAATGTATGAATGACTGTTGCTTTGGATAAAAGTGTCTGCTAAATCTTGTGTATATATCATCTGTTGTACAAAGACACACTTTACATACAAAGTGTTCCAACTTTGAGGTATATATCACATACAATGCAGTATAACATGAGCTGTTATTGACAGAGAGAAATATAGAACGTCACCAGGTCATTGGCGTCAGTCCACTGGAAGTCCTCCTCCACTGTGCGATCATTCAGGCCGATCCAGGCGTTATCATGGCCCAGCCCATTGATGAACTCCTGCTCGGTGACCGAGGTGATACTGCTGAGGTGGGCGCTCTGCTCTCTGCAGTCCTTCTCTGCATCCTCCCAGGTGTGTCTGTGAGAGAAGTACCTGAAGTGAAGAAAACAGGTTTTTGTTAGATCAATAGTAGGGCAGTATTCAATCCAATATTCAGCATTACAGCGTGATTTAAATGTAAAGGCAATGTTCTGCATTCATCAGAAATGTTGCGTACTCAATAGAAAATTACCTTTACATTTCTGTTGCTCAATGCAGGATTCCTTCATCCCTCAGCCACCAAGGCTAAAAATAGATGATAGATGACGTCTCAAACTCAAGGCCCGCGGGCCAGATCCATTTTAAGTGTGGCCCTCCGGAGCTCGGTGAAGACCGAATGCGGCCCGCGGGGGGAAATTAGTTTGACACCCCTGATACAGTTGAATGTTTAGAGGATAGGTTCGTTGTCAGTTCTTTTTTCTCACGTACCTGTAGCAGTGGCCATGGAACTTCCTCCATCCATGTTCACAACCCTCGACATCTAGAGAGAGCAGATGAGAAAGGAGAGTATTGAGGGAAAGAAGAAGCAGACAGGGATAGGAAAAAGATGTTAGAGTATGGAAGACGGGAGGGGGCAAAGAAAGACAAATGAAGGAGGCAAGGAAGGGAGAAGAAAATTGAGTGAAAAAGATAAGTGATGAAGAGAGAAAGGAGAGTAGGACGATAGAGGAAAAGAGGAACAGTGACAGAGAGAAGATGAGAGGTGAAGAGAAGGAGAGAGAGATGTGGAGAGAAGAGAGGTGGAGGGAAGGAGAGAGAGAGATGGAGGGAATGAGAGAGAGAAGTGGAGAGAAGAAGAGAGAGAGAGGTGGAGGGAAGGAGAGAGAGAAGAAGAGAGAGAGAGGTGGAGGGAAGGAGAGAGAGAAGAAGAGAGAGAGAGGTGGAGGGAAGGAGAGAGAGAGGTGGAGGGAAGGAGAGAGAGGAGTGGAGAGAAGAAGAGAGAGAGAGGTGGAGGGAAGGAGAGAGAGAAGTGGAGAGAAGAAGAGAGAGAGGTGGAGGGAAGGAGAGAGAGAGAAGTGGAGAGAAGAAGAGAGAGAGAGGTAGAGGGAAGGAGAGAGGTAGAGGGAAGGAGAGAGAGAAGTGGAGGGAAGATGAAAGAGAGAGGTGGAGGGAAGGAGAGAGAGGAGTGGAGAGAAGAAGAGAGAGATGTGGAGGGAAGGAGAGAGAGGAGTGGAGAGAAGAAGAGAGAGAGGTGGAGGGAAGGAGAGAGAGAGAGGTGGAGGGAAGGAGAGAGAGAGAGGTGGAGGGAAGGAGAGAGAGGAGTGGAGAGAAGAAGAGAGAGAGAGGTGGAGGGAAGGAGAGAGAGGAGTGGAGAGAAGAAGAGAGAGAGGTGGAGGGAAGGAGAGAGAGGAGTGGAGAGAAGAAGAGAGAGAGGTGGAGGGAAGGAGAGAGAGAGGTGAAGGGAAGGAGAGAGAGGAGTGGAGGGAAGAAGAGAAAGAGGTGGAGGGAAGGAGAGAGAGAGATGGAGGGAAGGAGAGAGAGGAGTGGAGTGAAGAAGAGAGAGAGAGGTGGAGGGAAGGAGAGAGAGAGGTGGAGGGAAGGAGAGAGAGAAGTGGAGAGAAGAAGAGGAGAGAGATGGAGGGAAGGAGAGAGAGGAGTGGAGAGAAGAAGAGAGAGAGAGAGGTGGAGGGAAGGAGAGAGAGGTGGAGGGAAGGAGAGAGAGAGGTGGAGGGAAGGAGAGAGAGAAGTGGAGGGAAGAATAGAAAGAGAGGTGGAGGGAAGGAGAGAGAGGTGGAGGGAAGGAGAGAGAGAGGTGGAGGGAAGGAGAGAGAGGTGGAGGGAAGGAGAGGGAGAGTGGAGAGAAGAAGAGAGAGAGAGGTGGAGGGAAGGAGAGAGAGGAGTGGAGAGAAGAAGAGAGAGGGTGGAGGGAAGGAGAGAGAGGAGTGGAGAGAAGAAGAGAGAGAGGTGGAGGGAAGGAGAGAGAGATAGGTGGAGGGAAGGAGAGAGAGAGAAGTGGAGGGAAGGAGAGAGAGAAGTGGAGGGAAGGAGAGAGAGGAGTGGAGAGAAGAAGAGAGAGAGAGGTGGAGGGAAGGAGCGAGAGGAGTGGAGAGAAGAAGAGAGAGAGGTGGAGGGAAGGAGAGAGAGGAGTGGAGAGAAGAAGAGAGAGAGAGGTGGAGGGAAGGAGAGAGAGAGGTGGAGGGAAGGAGAGAGAGGAGTGGAGGGAAGAAGAGAGAGAGAGGTGGAGGGAAGGAGAGAGAGAGGTGGAGGGAAGGACAGAGAGAGGTGAAGGGAAGGAGAGAGAGAGGTGGAGGGAAGGAGAGAGAGAAGTGGAGGGAAGGAGAGAGAGGAGTGGAGAGAAGAAGAGAGAGAGAGGTGGAGAGAAGAAGAGAGAGGTGGAGGAAAGGAGAGAGAGAGGTGGAGGGAAGGAGAGGGAGAGGTGGAGGGAAGGAGAGAGAGGAGTGGAGAGAAGAAGAGAGAGAGATGGAGGGAATGAGAGAGAGGAGTGGAGAGAAGAAGAGAGAGAGAGGTGGAGGGAAGGAGAGAGAGAGTTTGAGGGAAGGCGAGGGAGAGGTGGAGGGAAGGAGGGAGAGGTGGAGGGAAGGAGAGAGAGAAGTGGAGGGAAGAAGAGAAAGAGAGGTGGAGGGAAGGAGAGAGAGAGATGGAGGGAAGGAGAGAGGTGGAGGGAAGGAGAGGGAGAGGTGGAGGGAAGGAGAGAGGGAGGTGGAGTGAAGGAGAGAAAGAGTGGTGGAGGGAAGGAGAGAGAGAAGTGGAGGGAAGAAGAGAAAGAGAGGTGGAGGGAAGGAGAGGGAGAGGTGGAGGGAAGGAGAGAGAGGAGTGGAGAGAAGAAGAGAGAGAGATGGAGGGAAGGAGAGAGAAAGGTGGAGGGAAGGAGAGGGAGAGGTGGAAGGAAGGAGGGAGAGGTGGAGGGAAGGAGAGAGAGAAGTGGAGGGAAGAAGAGAAAGAGAGGTGGAGGGAAGGAGAGAGAGAGATGGAGGGAAGGAGAGAGGTGGAGGGAAGGAGAGGGAGAGGTGGAGGGAAGGAGAGAGGGAGGTGGAGTGAAGGAGAGAAAGAGTGGTGGAGGGAAGGAGAGAGAGAAGTGGAGGGAAGAAGAGAAAGAGAGGTGGAGGGAAGGAGAGAGAGGAGTGGAGAGAAGAAGAGAGAGAGGTGGAGGGAAGGAGAGAGAGGAGTGGAGAGAAGAAGAGAGAGGGAGGTGGAGGGAAGGAGAGAGAGAGAGGTGGAGGGAAGGAGAGAGAGAGGTGGAGGGAAGGAGAGAGAGAAGTGGAGGGAAGGAGAGAGAGAAGTGGAGGGAAGAAGAGAAAGAGAGGTGGAGGGAAGGAGAGAGAGGTGGAGGGAAGGAGAGAGAGGTGGAGGGAAGGAGAGGGAGAGGTGGAGGGAAGGAGAGAGAGAAGTGGAGGGAAGGAGAGAGAGAGAGGTGGAGAGAAGGAGAGAGAGGAGTGGAGAGAAGAAAAGAGAGAGGTGGAGGGAAGGAGAGAGAGGAGTGGAGAGAAGAAGAGAGAGAGAGAGAGGTAGAGGGAAGGAGAGAGAGAGGTGGAGGGAAGGACAGGGAGAGGTGGAGGGAAGGAGAGAGAGAGGTGGAGGGAAGGAGAAAGAGGAGTGGAGAGAAGAAGAGAGAGAGGTGGAGGGAAGGAGAGAGAGGAGTGGAGAGAAGAAGAGAGAGAGAGGTGGAGGGAAGGAGAGAGAGAGGTGGAGGGAAGGAGAGGGAGAGGTGGAGGGAAGGAGGGAGAGGTGGAGGGAAGGAGAGAGAGAAGTGGAGCGAAGAAGAGAAAGAGAGGTGGAGGGAAGGAGAGAGAGATGGAGGGAAGGAGAGAGGTGGAGGGAAGGAGAGGGAGAGGTGGAGGGAAGGAGAGAGGGAGGTGGAGGGAAGGAGAGAAAGAGTGGTGGAGGGAAGGAGAGAGAGAAGTGGAGGGAAGAAGAGAAAGAGAGGTGGAGGGAAGGAGAGAGAGGAGTGGAGAGAAGAAGAGAGAGAGGTGGAGGGAAGGAGAGAGAGGAGTGGAGAGAAGAAGAGAGAAAGAGAGGTGGAGGGAAGGAGAGAGAGGTGGAGGGAAGGAGAGAGAGGTGGAGGGAAGGAGAGGGAGAGGTAGAGGGAAGGAGAGAGAGAAGTGGAGGTAAGGAGAGAGAGAGAGGTGGAGGGAAGGAGAGAGAGGAGTGGAGAGAAGAAGAGAGAGAGAGGTGGAGGGAAGGAGAGAGAGGAGTGGAGAGAAGAAAAGAGAGAGGTGGAGGGAAGGAGAGAGAGGAGTGGAGAGAAGAAAAGAGAGAGGTGGAGGGAAGGAGAGAGAGGTGGAGGGAAGGAGAGAGAGGAGTCGAGAGAAGAAGAGAGAGAGAGGTAGAGGGAAGGAGAGAGAGAGGTGGAGGGAAGGACAGGGAGAGGTGGAGGGAAGGAGAGGGAGAAGAAGAGAGAGAGAGGTGGAGGGAAGGAGAGAGAGAGGTGGAGGGAAGGAGAGAGAGGAGTGGAGAGAAGAAGAGAGAGTGAGGTGGAGGGAAGGACAGGGAGAGGTGGAGGGAAGGAGAGAGAGAAGTGGAGAGAAGAAGAGAGAGAGAGGTGGAGGGAAGGAGAGAGAGAGAGGTGGAGGGAAGGAGAGAGAGGAGTGGAGAGAAGAAGAGAGAGAGAGGTGGAGGGAAGGAGAGAGGATTATTGTTACACCCTCTCAACCTGTCATTCAGTATTGTGCCTCTCAGGACCTGCAAGGCCACACTTTAATAACGTTGAGACTGAATGAACCATTAAACCTGCAATCATGGATCCTCCATTTCCATTCTCAGCACACGCTGTTCCTATCTCTACATTATGAGGTCTCATTAATAACTCCAAGGGTTATGGGTTCATTAACCCTCATTGCTATTAGTGTTTCTGAACACACAGAGGGGGGCAGATGAGGAGGTGTGGGCTGTCAGAGTGACTCTGAATCCAGCGAGGTGTGTGTGTTTGCGCTCATTTGAGAGTGTGTGTATCTGTGCTAGTTTGGCTGTATGTGTGTGTTTCGGTGTACATCCATCAGCCAGCTCTCTGCGGCATAGTGACAGGTACAGACAGGTACACTGCCTGATAGCCGGTGAGTGATACTGCAGTGAAATAGTGCTCTCTGGAACTTTAGCCTCTGATAAATCAGCTGATACTACACATAACAACACTGACCAAGGAGACATGGACACCAAGAGCGTTATTTTCATAAGGGACTAACTGCATGGGGAATTGACTTGGGTGGGAGCTCAGTTAAGACATTCCACTGTATCATCTGGAGGTGCAAATGCCACTTATTTCTGTGTATCTCAGAAAAAAAGTGATCATCTATATCTCTCTCTGTTTAGGCTGTGTGTATTGACTAAGTAGCACAGGAGGTTGGTGGCACCTTAATTGGGGAGGACAGGCTCATGGTAATGGAGTGGAATACGTAGAATGGTATCAAATATATCAAACACATGGTTTCCATGGTTTCCTGGTGTTTGATGCCATTCCATTCTCTCCGATCTAGACATTAATATGAGCCGTCCTCCCCTCAGCAGCCTCCACTGCTATGTAGTGTGTTGACCAGTGTGTACGCACTCTCTTACCCTTCTCACAGGTGTCTCCTGCGTAGCTGGGCAGACAGAGACAGATGAACGAGTCGATCTTGTCGATGCAGGTGCCTCCGTTGAGACACGGGTTGGACTGGCAGTCATCCACGTCTGTCAGAAGAACACACAAAACAGGTTAGCGAGTCTGTGTACAGAACCCATCCTCTGTAGGCATGGCTCAGGCCTTTCTCTGTAATCTCAGACTACGTAACATAAATGGTACTCAAGATTTTAGTTCTGGATCAACTGAGATGAAGTTTTTCCGTGACCCAAGCGTTTGATGTCAGTGGGAGATTTGTGGAAAACATTCCAGCTGGACTAGATAGTAGTCAGGACAGAGCAAAGTCAACAACGTCCGCAGCGCTGATGTTCTCCCTAGACGGATTGATTGGTGTGACACACAGGAAAGATGTTTCCTACGTTTTCTATCTCCATCAACAGAAGCAGTGGGCTGTGGGTACAACAATACCTCAATCCACAACACCAGGGAACTGTATCCAAATCCAACTAATTTAACAAAGACCTCTCTTGACATTTGTCTTTATGTCACTACTACTTGTCTTTATGTCACTACTACTTGTCTTTATGTCACTACTACTTGTCTTTATATCACTACTACTTGTCTTTATGTCACTACTACTTGTCTTTATATCACTACTACTTGTCTTTATGTCACTACTACTTGTCTTTATATTTACATTTACATTTAAGTCATTTAGCAGACGCTCTTATCCAGAGCGACTTACAACTACTTGTCTTTATGTCACTACCACTTGTCTTTATGTCACTACTACTTGTCATTCTGTCACTACCACTTGTCTTTATGTCACTACTACTTGTCTTTATGTCACTACTACTTGTCTTTATGTCACTACTACTTGTCTTTATGTCACTAATACTTGTCTTTATGTCACTACTACTTGTCTTTATGTCACTACTACTTGTCATTCTGTCACTACCACTTGTCTTTATGTCACTACTACTTGTCTTTATGTCACTACTACTTGTCTTTATGTCACTACTCCTTGTCTTTATATCACTACCACTTGTCTTTATGTCACTACCACTTGTCTTTATGTCACTACCACTTGTCTTTATGTCACTACTACTTGTCTTTATGTCACTACCACTTGTCTTTATGTCACTACTACTTGTCTTTATGTCACTACTACTTGTCATTATGTCACTACCACTTGTCTTTATGTCACTACTACTTGTCTTTATGTCACTACCACTTGTCTTTATGTCACTACCACTTGTCTTTATGTCACTACTACTTGTCTTTATGTCACTACTACTTGTCTTTATGTCACTACTACTTGTCTTTATGTCACTACTACTTGTCTTTATGTCACTACCACTTGTCTTTATGTCACTACCACTTGTCTTTATGTCACTACCACTTGTCTTTATGTCACTACCACTGACTTTGCTGACAGCTGTTTTATCGATTAAACATGTTTAATTACTGTGACTGTGGTTGTCCCACCTAGCTATCTTAAAGTGAATGCACAAATTGCAAGTTGCTCTGGATAAAACAAAAGCATCTGCTAAATGGATTTTTTTTGTAAGGGAGGATGATCATTTCATTCTCACCATGGCAACTAGAGATTAGTGTGGGTGTTTTCTGTTTGTCTGTCTTTGTCCCTCTCCTTCTTGCTGCATGAATCAGAGCACTATGAGAGTACTTCAGAACCAAACCATTTATTTCATTATTCCTGTGCCAAGCACTCTCTCTCTCACACTCTCTGCTTCTCTCTCTTGCTCTATCTCTTTCTCGCTCTCTTGTCCTTGTTACACTCCAAGAGGGTTTACTATGACCCCTTAAATCTGTTCACACCGCACAAAAACACAACAGAGATATTTTTTTCACATTCACAAATCACAATAACAACTCCTGTAGTCTCCTGAAAGTC